>NC_090727.1:132151519-132179019 GCF_036898095.1 Palaemon carinicauda | reverse complement strand
TTTCTCTTGCTTAGCGACTGCATGTTAAAAGTATTTGCTTATATGCATTCTCAAGTAGGCATAGTTTAGACCTATACTCGCTTGGATATATAATACACATTTCTTACTATTATTATCCTTCCCGGATGTGATATTCACTGTCTTATTTCGGTTTCCCTTGACAATTGAACTTGATATTATTAAAATGAGGGGTATTTAAATATATCTTATTAAAGAAAATTTTCACCGATCTTTGTTGTTGAAAGTGTGTGCTCAGCGAATGTATAGTTCATTGTGACACTTAAAGCAGATGAGCTTGCTAATTCTTTCCTTACATTCAATACTACAAAACTTGATTAGTTACGTTGACATAATGTATTTCAATATGTTACTTTGATCTTGTAACATATAGCAAATTCAAACCAACACCAATTTGAAATCTAATTTTCACAAGTGCACCGTAGTGCATTTTAGCTTCAATTATAAATTCCATTACTGACACACGTTCGAAGTACATATTGATAAGCGTGTTTTTCTCTGACCTTATATGCAAATCGATATTTTTGCATATTATTATTATTATTATTATTATTACTAGCCAAGCTACAATCCTAGTTGGAAAAGCAAGATGTTATAAGCCCAAGGGCTCCAATAGGGAAAAATAGCCCAGTGAGGATAGGAAATAAAGAAATAGATAAATGATGAGAACAAGTTAACAATAAAGCATTCTAAAAACAGTATTAACATCAAAACAGATACGTCCTGTATAAACTATTAACAACGTCAAAAACAGATATGTCATATATAAACTATAAAAAGACTCATGTCAGCCTGGTCAACATAAAGTATAAACATTTGCTCTAACTTTCAACTTTTGAAGTTCTACTGATTCAACTACCCGATTAGGAAGAAACTGTTTGTAGCGCCATAATCAGCAAAGCTGCACTAATCAGGGCCACCAATACTAGGTTGGTTTGCTGTGAGCGATCAGACTAAAGTCTCTCACCTTCGCCAACCTGCAGTGGCCAACTTGGCGATGAAAATGGCCAAACGCCTAGACATGTCTGAAGCCTTTGTCCTGCAGTGTACTAGAAACGGCTGCATTTGTTATTTTCTGTTTTATTTATACACTTACTCGAGGATACACATTTTGCAGCTCTCCTCATTTAAAAAAAAAAAGTGTCAGAAATAATTAAGATTCTCTCTCTCTCTCTCTCTCTCTCTCTCTCTCTCTCTCTCTCTCTCTCTCTCTCTCTCTCTCTCTCTCTCTCTCTCTCTCTCTCTCTCTCTCTCTCTCTATATATATATATATATATATATATATATATATATATATATATATATATATATATATGTATATATATGTGGCATAAACACAGACTTACATTAGATTTACTCGTGTCAGATTACTTACGTTCTCTCTTATGTCAATTCCATAAGGATTTTAGCTTGTTGAACTAAATATCGGCATAATATTACATTTATTTTTGCCACACACATACACACACCCACACACACACACACACACACATATATATATATATATATATATATATATATATATAGGCCTATATATATATATATATATATATATATATATATATAGAGAGAGAGAGAGAGAGAGAGAGAGAGAGAGAGAGAGAGAGAGAGAGAGAGAGAGAGAGATTGATCCATATATTTACATGTTAAAATCTTTATTTACTCCTTCAACGTTAATCACCAAAATATGTTTCAATATTTTTTTCTTGTAACGCCAACTGTTTGATGCTAAAATAAAGTAAAATAAAACCAATTACTTGTCGAAGATCAAAGGGTGAAAAATTACAAACATAAATAAATGAACCCGCTATATCTTCCCATCCATTCATTTTGTTTAGATGAAAGAACGTCGTTAAAAAAAAAAATTAAATTCTAAAACAATAAAAACATAAAACTATAATTAAGATTAAATACAGAGCGTATGAATAACTCTCCGATAACATACCAAAGATTAGATTAATCTGAACAGCCAACAAAACAAAGATATAGAACAAATACCTAGAAGGGTTTTTTGCTCTAAGAATTTTTTTTTTCTATTTTTCGATCCGAGGAAGAGAGGAAATGCCAACGGTACAGAACGTTTTCAAAACTATTCGTTCGTACTCAGCTTATTTCGTTCAATTCTCGGTAGTAATCTTCATAACTATAAGCAGCACTATATAAACATTTATTTTTTTTAAGGAATATGAAATTTTTTATATTCAATCATCAGGAAATATCTGTGACATTGAAAAGTAAGTATAAGAAAACCAGTAAATAAGAAACACACTAAAACATTCTAGTTTTCTAAAGATACTGAGACATCTCACTGCTATTCTTTGTTTTTTTTTTCTCTCAGCTCTCATGTACTTGAGTACAAAAGAACACCGTGAAAAAATACTAAAATATTAGATAAATCTTTGTATGTCCTTACATACCAGTGGTTGTAGAAAAAGAAGAAGAGAAATACTAAAATATTTAACAAATCTTTGCATGTTCTTATATGCCAATAGTTATGTAAAAAGAAGAAAAAATAATAAAATACTAAATAAATCTTTGCATTGGACTTGTAGAAGTACAAAAAAATCTTTGCATGTTCTTATATGCCAATAGTTATATAAAAAGATGAAAAAATAATAAAATACTTAATAAATCTTTACATTGGACTTGTAGAAGTACAAAAAAATCTTTGCATGTTCTTATATGCCAATAGTTATATAAAAAGATGAAAAAATAATAAAATACTAAATAAATCTTTGCATTGGACTTGTAGAAGTACAACAAAATCTTTGCATGTTCTTATATGCCAATAGTTATATATAAAGAAGAAAAAATTATAAAATACTAAAGAAATCTTTGCATTGGACTTGTAGAAGTAGAAAAAAGACGAAAAATAATAAACAAATCTCTGTATTTAAGTTGTAGAAGAGGAAGAAAAAAGAAGAGTACTACTTTATTATTATTATTGTTACTTGCCAAGCTACAACCCTAGTCGGAAAAGCAGGGTGCTATGAGCCCAAGGGCCCCAACAGGGAAAATAGCCCAGTGAGGAAAGGAAAAGAGGAACATAAAACATTACTATTATATTATTGTTATTGACTTATTGTTACTTGCCAAGCTAAAACCCTAGTCGGAAAAGCAGGATGCTATGACCCCAAGGGCCCCAACAAGGAAAATAGCCCAGTGAGGAAAGGAGAAGATGAACATCAAATATTTCAAAGCAATACAAACTTAGAAGAACTAAAGTTACGTACAGTAGATATTTCCTAGACTTGACAGCGGTCGTTACGAATTCCCGAACGAAGTCTGTAGCAACGGGAAATAAAAGGTTAGTCTCCATAAGAATGGAATGTGATTACATACAGGCTAGTCAGCAAGGGCGTATACACCGTCGTGAGAGCTGACATGTTTCTCTCTTTAGCTTCTTCTCTTTACGTTAGTCATGTTTCTCTCTTTAGCTTCTTCTCTTTACATTAGTCATGTTTCTCTCTTGAGCTTCTTCTCTTTACATTAGTCATGTTTCTCTCTTTAGCTTCTTCTCTTTACATTAGTCATGTTTCTCTCTTGAGCTTCTTCTCTTTACATTAGTCATGTTTCTCTCATTAGCTTCTTCTCTTTATATTTGTCACGTTTCTCTCTTTAGCTTCTTCTCTTTACATTAGTCATGTTTCTCTCTTTAGCTTCTTCTCTTTACATTAGTCACGTTTCTCTCTTTAGCTTCTTCTCTTTATATTAGTCACGTTTCTCTCTTTAGCTTCTTCTCTTTACATTAGTCACGTTTCTCTCTTTAGCTTCTTCCACTTTACATTAGTCACGTTTCTCTCTTTAGCTTCTTCCACTTTACATTAGTCACGTTTCTCTCTTTAGCTTCTTCTCTTTACATTAGTCATGTTTCTCTCTTTAGCTTCTTCTCTTTACATTAGTCACGTTTCTCTCTTTAGCTTCTTCTCTTTACATTAGTCATGTTTCTCTCTTTAGCTTCTTCCACTTTACATTAGTCACGTTTCTCTCTTTAGCTTCTTCTCTTTACATTAGTCATGTTTCTCTCTTTAGCTTCTTCTCTTTACATTAGTCACGTTTCTCTCTTTAGCTTCTTCTCTTTACATTAGTCATGTTTCTCTCTTTAGCTTCTTCCACTTTACATTAGTCACGTTTCTCTCTTTAGCTTCTTCTCTTTACATTAGTCACGTTTCTCTCTTTAGCTTCTTCTCTTTACATTAGTCACGTTTCTCTCTTTAGCTTCTTCTCTTTACATTCGTCATGTTTCTCTCTTTAGCTTCTTCTCTTTACATTAGTCACGTTTCTCTCTTTAGCTTCTTCTCTTTACATTAGTCATGTTTCTCTCTTTAGCTTCTTCTCTTTACATTAGTCACGTTTCTCTCTTTAGCTTCTTCTCTTTACATTAGTCAAGTTTCTCTCTTTAGCTTCTTCTCTTTACATTAGTCACGTTTCTCTCTTTAGCTTCTTCCACTTTACATTAGTCATGTTTCTCTCTTTAGCTTCTTCTCTTTACATTAGTCACGTTTCTCTCTTTAGCTTCTTCCACTTTACATTAGTCACGTTTCTCTCTTTAGCTTCTTCTCTTTACATTAGTCACGTTTCTCTCTTTAGCTTCTTCCACTTTACATTAGTCACGTTTCTCTCTTTAGCTTCTTCTCTTTACATTAGTCACGTTTCTCTCTTTAGCTTCTTCTCTTTACATTAGTCACGTTTCTCTCTTTAGCTTCTTCCACTTTACATTAGTCACGTTTCTCTCTTTAGCTTCTTCTCTTTACATTAGTCATGTTTCTCTCTTTAGCTTCTTCTCTTTACATTAGTCATGTTTCTCTTTTTAGCTTCTTCCACTTTACATTAGTCATGTTTCTCTCTTTAGCTTCTTCCACTTTACATTAGTCATGTTTCTCTCTTTAGCTTCTTCTCTTTACATTAGTCATGTTACTCTCTTTAGCTTCTTCCACTTTACATTAGTCATGTTTCTCTCTTTAGCTTCTTCTCTTTACATTAGTCATGTTACTCTCTTTAGCTTCTTCCACTTTACATTAGTCATGTTTCTCTCTTTAGCTTCTTCCACTTTACATTAGTCATGTTTCTCTCTTTAGCTTCTTCTCTTTACATTAGTCATGTTTCTCTCTTTAGCTTCTTCTCTTTACATTAGTCATGTTTCTCTCTTTAGCTTCTTCCACTTTACATTAGTCACGTTTCTCTCTTTAGCTTCTTCTCTTTACATTAGTCACGTTTCTCTCTTTAGCTTCTTCTCTTTACATTAGTCACGTTTCTCTCTTTAGCTTCTTCTCTTTACATTCGTCATGTTTCTCTCTTTAGCTTCTTCTCTTTACATTAGTCACGTTTCTCTCTTTAGCTTCTTCTCTTTACATTAGTCAAGTTTCTCTCTTTAGCTTCTTCTCTTTACATTAGTCATGTTTCTCTCTTTAGCTTCTTCCACTTTACATTAGTCACGTTTCTCTCTTTAGCTTCTTCCACTTTACATTAGTCACGTTTCTCTCTTTAGCTTCTTCTCTTTACATTAGTCACGTTTCTCTCTTTAGCTTCTTCCACTTTACATTAGTCATGTTTCTCTCTTTAGCTTCTTCTCTTTACATTAGTCATGTTTCTCTCTTTAGCTTCTTCTCTTTACATTAGTCACGTTTCTCTCTTTAGCTTCTTCTCTTTACATTAGTCACGTTTCTCTCTTTAGCTTCTTCTCTTTACATTAGTCACGTTTCTCTCTTTAGCTTCTTCTCTTTACATTAGTCACGTTTCTCTCTTTAGCTTCTTCTCTCACTAATGTAATATTAGAATATTATTCCTGTTATGAAATCATAAATAGTCGCCCGTCTAGACTGGCAGATGTGTGCGTGCGTGCGTGCGTGCGTGCGTGCGTGCGTGCGTGCGTTGATCGAGTGCACGCTAACAAAGACCAAGACGTATCGAGTGAATTTCATTAAATCTTATACGCTTTGGGATGTACGTTCGATTTTATAATTTCTATATTATTATCTGATACATTTAATGTGTGGCAGTTTGTGTTACCTTATTGTGGTTTCATTGATCAATGAATAAATATTTACGTGATAGCACATACACTATATATATATATATATATATATATATATATATATATATATATATATATATATATATATATATATATATAGAGAGAGAGAGAGAGAGAGAGAGAGAGAGAGAGAGAGAGAGAGAGAGAGAGAGAGAGAGAGAGAGAGAGAGAGAGAGAGAGAGAGAGATTGTGTTAATATTAAGTAGACAATTATACAATATGCGATACACATGAGAACCAAACCTCAAAAAGCTACCCCTTTATTTCAAAGCAAAGAACCGTATAGATTTAAAAAAAAATAGTTTGCATGTCGAAAGAATGAATTTGTAGAGCTTCAACCACACGGATGTTATACGTTTTCAAATGAATTAAACATTTCAAGGCTAAACTGCAAGGATTTGATGTTTGTCAATATTGCTTGCAAGCGTAAGGTGTGACTTCTTGCAAATGTTAGGAAGCTTCATATACAGTTATCTTTAGTCTAAATACATTTTTTGTATTTTTGTATTTTCTTTTCGTTCTCGCATTTCAAGGGTAAACTGTAAGGATTTGATGTTTGTCAATATTGCTTGCGAGCGTAAGGTGTGACTTCTTGCAAATGTTTGGAAGATTCATCTACAGTTATCTTTAGTCTAAATACATTTTTTGTATTTTTGTATTTTCTTTTCGTTCTCGCATTCAGTCATTTGCTATTAAATACTCATAAAAGATCATCTCCATTGTTTAAAAAATGTAGATGGTAGGTTGGCTAGGGCACCAGCCACCCATTGAGATACTATCGCTAGACTGCACTGTCATTGTTTAGTGGCCACTTTCCCCTTGGTAAAGGTATAAGAGACTCTTTAGCTATGGTAAGCAGCTCTTCTAGGAGAAGGACACTCCAAAATCAAACCATTGTTCTCTAGTCTTGGGTAGTGCCATATCCTCTGTACCATGGTCTTCCACTGTCTTGGGTTAGAGTTCTCTTGCTTGGGGGTACACTCAGGCACACTATTCTCTTATTTCTCTTGCTCTTGTTTTGATAATGTTTTTATAGTTTATATAGGAAATATTTATTTTGGTGGTGTTGTTCTGAAAATATTTTATTTTTCCTTGTTTGCTTTCCTCATTGGGCTACTTTTCCCTGTTGGACCCCTTGGGCTTATAGCATCTTTCTTTTCCAACTAGGGTTGTAGCTTAGCTAGTACAAATAATAATAATAATAATCCGAATAAGCTAAAGTTCCTCTGATGATGTTTAAAAACTTCGTCTTCTGTCCCGGTTACCTTGATGCGTCCTCTCCAATTATTTCTATCGGAAACGTTATCCTCTACCAAACCCCTCTTTAAGGTTTTAAAGGCTCCTCATGAATGGAAAAGGCAATGACGTTGCCCTGGTTAGTAGGACAATGCTCTAGAGACCAACCATATATACTTATGATCAGTGTCCAAGCCCCTTCCCTATCCAAGCTAAGACCAGGGAAGACCAGGCAATAGGTGCTGATGATTCAGCATTAGACTTACAGGCACCCCAAACCCACAATCCTTAGCTTAGAAGAATGGTGAGTTTGCAGACAACACAAGAAACTATCATGCTTGAGCAGGTCTTGAACCCCAGTCCAGCAGGTTGCTAGACAGTGACATTTCCAATAGGCTACCACAACCCTTCATTTTATCCTTCCTGCGTTTCCTTACCACATTGGTATACTTGACTCTAGTATCATGCGTCATTTTTACCGTCCTGCAACTTTTCTAAATTATTTACACTTAGCCTGTCGTACAACTGTACAGTATACATAATTGTTGATCTGATTATGGAACAATAGCTACAACATTTCCCCAAGCTGCTTTTACCTTGCTTTCACTCTCCCCCTTGGCTTGCTGTAGATCCCAAGTAGCTCCATTTGAAATTCCTTACCCGGTTTAAATTTAATCCTTGTTTTTGTATAATCCTATCCCTTCCCTGCTTACTAGACATTATGAATTCAGTTTTACCCACAATTACCTTCATACCACCCAGTTTAAGATATTCCTGCAACCTGACTACCCTTCTCTGGAATATCTTTCCAGTTCTTGCTGTTGCCACCAGATCGTCTGCATATAACTTAGATTTTCATAACCAATGCTATCAGGAACGGGCTGTTATTATTATTACTAGCTAAGCTACATTCCCTGTTGGAAAAGCAGGATGTTACTAGCCCTAGGGCTCCAACTGAAAAATAGCCCCATGAGGAAAGGATATAAATAAGTAGAAGTAATGAATGAAAAACTATCTGAAGATCAGTAACACTGATCTTTGGGGTAAACAGATGATAATTTCAAACATTTCTGTCTTGCCAGTGGCTGTTATTACAACTAATGTGCTGTTCTTGTTCTTTAATACTTCTTTAAAAACAATCATACCAAACTGTTCTGGTCCTTTCCTCTCTTTAAACACCAACACGAGTAATATATCCCTTGATATCCTATCAAAATCATTCTATAGGTCTAAAGAGGCACATTAGAAGCTTATAGCCTCTTTTCCTGTAAAAGGAAAGTGCAGTGGTAACATGTTTCGCTTAGTATTCACATGGCTGATCGATCCCAGCCTGGGACTGCGTGTTTAAAGTGTTTACTCAGGAGGCCACTGCTGTGTCTGGGAATGCATCTCTTCTGATGATGCTGGAACTGAAACCAGACACCGTTATCTTCAAGCACTGTCACTTCATAAAAACAGCACCAATTGTACATATCCCGCCAATGCAACCATATTGCTGTTCGCCATGTTTCATAATTGCTCTGAAATATTGCTTCAGGTATATTTGTAAACCTTCAACAAATAGTTATCATAAGCAAAAATTGTCATCATATTTATAGTTGTATAGATGAAACGTTTTGGGCGTTGATAAATTTTCTCATCAATATCATGTAGAATGTCGTCTTTATGCCACCTGGACTAAATTTGTCACAGCTAACATGTTAAATCTAACTCTTTCTTACCCTTGATAGTAATAATTACCATTTAAGTGAAGGCTAATTAATGCCTTTTTTTTCTACATCTAGAAGCATTAAATTGCATTGTAAATTTAATCTCGTATCCCCAGATCTTCCACTGTAAACCACTGTTTAGGATATTTTCTTAACACTGATTATCCAGCCGATACTGGTAGCCAGTTAATATACAGTCGTATGCCACACTATATATGTACAACAGCAGTAACAGAAATAAAATTCTGCCAAAGTTCAGTTTCAACATGACAGTATAGTAATGAATTGTATTACTGTGCTATAAAGCATTTGTTTCTTTCATATACAGTACTAATGAACACCTATACGTACAGTAATATTGAATTGAGAAAGACACTACTTAGTGGTGTAAGGAGTATAATACCAATTCCCTAATATCGCAAGAGGGTCTGCCCCTCTCTTTTATTCTTCTCCTGTACTTCTCTTTCTCCCTATTTCCTTAATCTTTCCCATCCCGAGTACCTGCCTTTGAGCTATAAACTGGATTGTATCCAGGGGTACTCTACCTTTCCCCATATTCCCCACTTCCCTATTACTTCCCTATTCTTATTGTTATTATTCCTCTAACGACGAAGGTGTAAGGAAGTTCTGTTGTCAGTTTCTTTCGAGAACTTTGGGCAAATATTCCTACTGGATATCAAAATTGCTTGGGTATATTTTTTTTCCTTTAATTTATGCAGCATTAATTTGTAAGTGGGCAGATGGCAGTAATTAAGGGAGACAATGTGTTACAATTCCACATATTTGTCACGAACATAATAGCAAATACACACATTGACTGCCTTCAGTGTAAAAGGATTGACATCATGAATATTCGGATGTCTTGCAAAGTTTTTATTTATCAGAAAATGTTCAGACTAATCTTTGCCATGATTAGTTACAAAATCCATTCAAGTCGCACTTTCTCCGCTAGATAACCTATTCTACATTTCATAAAGTGATGTGCTTACTGTATGGTGACCTTTTTAGCAACTGCATCTAAATGGCACAAAAGAGCTATGTTCATAAAAAACAAGTTTAAAATTCTGGATGTCCATTTTTCTTCATCAGGCAAAAGGAATTAATGTTTAGCTATAAATCTTGTATTAAGATTATCACTGTTTTTCCATCACACTTCTCAACCAACAAACTGTAGTACTGTATAGCGTAGATGAGTCACTGAGCATTACTTCCTGATTTCTGTATCTCTCCTATACCTTCGAATTTTAAGCATGGCATCATCACTATTATTATTGATCATTACAAAGCAGCAAATGAGAAAGAAATTGCATGCTATAATATATTCAAAATGGACTTCTGCAAAGCATTTAATTCTCAATAGAATGAAAACTGGAGCCAAGCTGTATTGTAGTGTCCCAGTTTACGAGTTTGTTCTGGGAGCGAGCTCGCAACTTAAACTGCTTGTATCATAAAACAGATTTTCCCATAAGTAATGTGGTAAAATCTTAAAACTATAACCCCTAACATCAGAAATGAATACATATTAATTCACACGATTAGAAATATTGACAAATTACATCACACTTTACCTTTTGAGTTGTAGCTAGGGTGTGGGAGATGAGAGGAGGAATAGGAGGGGGTTACTGCTTGGAAGGATATCTTCCTCCACGAGAACTTGTTAAATATTTGGAGTTTTCTCTTGAATGACATCCACTGAATCCCTTAATTTAATTAAATTGCTCTGAGCAAGGTGGGGGCTGCTAATGTGAATCAAAATGGGGTAAAAGTCACATGAACAGTATGAAATTTGCGAATAGATACATTGTGACTGATTTCTGCAAATCGTGTGTTAAAAGTACTTCTCAAAGATGACCATATGGCTAAATTTATTTTTACTAGCAGACCAATTTGTTAATCATAACTCGATCCAAATTTGTATGCCCGTATCCCGATTTGCTAGTATTCAGTTACTAACACGAGATACTAGTATACATTAGCTAGGTGGCTAGACGAGAGAAGACCAGAGTAAATGGAAGTAAAGTATGACAGAAACCTGTGAAGATGGAAGCCAAAAATTACTCCAGTTATATAACTAAGATACGATAATAATTGTTTACTACTACTGTACTATCTAATATAAGAATATATCCAAATATCTTAAAATCTAAGTTTCCAAAACACAGAAGTTACTACTACAGCCTCACAGAAAGATTATGTTTCCTGAGGAGGCTATATTAAAGCCCAGTTAGATTAAGCTTACACCTTCTCACTACATTGCAATTATGTAAACATAAATATAGCCCTTCAATATTTACATCATACTAATGGAAAAATAAAAACCAAGTAAAATGCTTCAACAGTCTTTACTTTCCTGACAAAATAGTGACAATGGAAACAAAAACTATATTTACAGGTGCAACAATCAACCATTTTTTGAAGTTTCATCTTCTAGTATTGACAATCAGGCACTAACGTTTCCAGTACATATTCTGATAAATCTCACATTAAAAACAAATTAAATGACAAAATTCCATACACAAAATACAGACTAAATATAAAGTTGAACACTCATACAGCTCTTCATTCACTATGATTGAAAGTAGTTATAACTAGGTATTGCGTATAATGCCGTGTACATGAAAATAATGCTAGAAAATAGCATCGATTAACTGTGAACTTTACAAAAATATGATCTTATAGAAATAAAATATGGATATGAAACACCAGTTTCAAATAATTTTCAGGAACTTAGAACTTCCGATGAAATAAAAACCACTGATAAAGCCCTTCAATTTCTGCACTGTTTAAAGACTTTAAATGTTGCACCATCCTTTACACTGTACAATAACACACAACTACAGTACTCATATATTACTATTATTCAACAAATATATATTTCCATCTCATACATTCATTATCCACTACAATATATTACTCTTTAATGTCTAAGTAAAATCCTAATCAAAATGAAATTTCAAAATTTGCAAAAAAAAATTAATTTCAACTTTTTACAAAGAAAAATAATTTAGTTATTATTACACAAAATTAAATTACCTTCACTTGACATAAATAGAATATGCCAACATGTTGAGCAGACCCACATTTCCTTAATTTTTTATAATGAGTATTTTGCTGTAAGCATATTGTTGATAAATCACTTCCAAACACCCCTTTTCTTTTTGCAGTATATGAGTAATTTTACTTAACAAGAAAATGTTGCAGTGTCTCACCTTATCAATAAACTTAGGAACTCATTATTTACAGAAATAATATTTTGTTCGCACAAAGGGTGTATAAGAATTGCAAAAGCTTAGCCAGTGCTTCCTTCAAAGCAATGTATGAACTAAAGCAATTTGATCATGTTTTAAAGCAACATGTTAATTTATAAAATGAAAGACCGATTTCATAACGTAGTTTCCCAATTTCCCTAATCACTGGGCTTGATCAAGACTGGAAAATTAAATCACGGGTAAAAGTATTTTACCGCTACAACCTACTAACCATTTCTTTCCAATGTCACGACCAATAAAGCTTACGTTTTACTTGACATTGGTTACGGCATCATGAATAGCCTCGGCGACATAATCAATATTACCCGTAGTCAGTCCACACATGTTGATTCTTCCACTTGAGAGTAAGAATATGTAATATTTATCAGCCAGGTGCTTTGCCTGAGCCGCTGGAAGAGAAAAAGATACATATACATTAATAGCCTATATACAATGGAGAACAAACTTAAATGTGCACTGTATGTGAGAATAAAATTCTTTCTCACAGCAACACATTATCAAATAAGCTTGATTCAAATACTCTTTGATAAAATTGCAAGAAATTGCTTTGAAATTCTCCTAAAGAAAGGAAATATTTACTGAAAAAGGATCCTAACTGATCCTTTTCCACCAAGTGTATTATCATGACTTTTGTGACGTGGTGACCCCGGAGTGACCACGTCACATTGGTGACCCCAGAGTGACAAGGGGGGTGGAAGGCAGGAGGAGTAAGTCGACTTCCGGGGTCACCACGTTATATTTGGTGACCCCGGAGTAACTCGAACACCCAGCCTTCTGATGTTATCAGAGGGCTGGGTGTTCTAGTCACTCCGGGGTCACCAATGTGACGGGCCGAGAGATTCAGTTGCTTTCATCCTGTCTTTGAGTCACAACCTTCTCTCGGCCAGTCACACTTTTCACACCAACAACATTCAATTTACAACAAACATCTTTCAAGGACAAAAATCTGGAATTTATGAAGTAACTGTCCAGCAATAATCCATATATCCAATCTTTTGAGGTTCTGAGATGTTTTTATTTTATTGCTCAACATATCTTTATTTTCGAAGGTAAAGAACTGGTTACAGTTCAACTTTAAAGTAAAATACCTTTAATTTAATGTACAGTAATAAAAAATAACAAATCTGATAATAAACATTCTACTAATCTAACTCCATGGGAATCCTATTGTCCAGGAATGGGAGTGTCATCAACATCTCAAAGTGTTGCTTAATATAGTATCCTTAAATGCACAATGCTGAATGAAAAAAAAAAACTTGTACCATATGTGAAGTACAGTACTTTATATACCGTACTACATTAAAACCTTAAACGGGTTATTCATAGAAATATTTAGTATTTCAAAATATCCAACATCAAACAGTTAGCATCTTTTCATGTGAACTGTACAATAAAACAGTAATCAGAATAGTAAAGGATTAATCATAACAGCAGATACCCTCATGTGAAGAATGGAAATGGATTTGATGAGGTACATGAAGACCAAAGGATTTGGAATAGGAAATGGAGTGTTTATGTACTTGAAATGACATAAAGTTTCATATTAGCCTATATGAGATCGTGGTTTTTCAAAGTAGATCATCGTTTAATAACTTACGATTGGGATGTAAATTAAGCCAGGTGACAGTGTAAAGCCAAGGATAAAAGCAGCTTCGGGGAAATGGAGACAAATACCAGGGGTAGTGTGTGACAAAAGAATGCCAAATAAACTGAAAATCATGCTCTCCCATAGCAAAATCTGGCCAGTGATTATGTATTGGAGAAAATATGTAAATTTAAGGAGAAAAAGAAGCTGGAGCTAACAGAAATGATGTTGATGTAGATTTTGGCATCTCACTGTGTGAAAAAACGAAAAATTAACCCTTTTACCCCCGGGCTCTTTGGAAATTTCCAACCCTTAACCCCCAGGGGGTTATTTTTTTCCCAGCACATTTGGCAGTGTAGTTTTTTTAAATTGCTCTAACAGCCTTAATTTTTGTCATAGAGAGGTCAGGTTGGTCTCATTCTCTTGGAAAATGCCTGAATTTTTTCCAAAAATTATCAAAAATATGAAAAAAAACGAAAAAATTTTTAAAGCATCTTTTTGCAAGGACGTACCGGTACGTCCATGGGGGTAAAGGGATGGGTTTTGTGAAACGTACCAGTACGTCCTTTGGGGGTAAAAGGGTTAAGAAATTACGAACAGTGCCCTCGGTGACAAATATTACTGATATGAAAAGAGTGTCTAGATAGAGGTAGTATGGGCATGTGGTAAGGGTGAGTGAGGGCAAGGGAATGAAGAACTGTGTTGAATCTATTAGAGGTGCAAGTCAAGAAGGCTAAGATGACGCCATACTGCAAATGAGGAGTCTGATAAAGAACAATGGTTTTGATAGGAATGATTGGAGAAAATTCACAAAGGCAAGTGACTCCTTATCTTAGAATCAGTGAGGACAAAGAAAATATAATGAAACATTTAACAGATACAAAAAAAAAAAAAAAAAAAAAAAAAAACCAGTTACAATCAACGAACTTTTCCATCTCATGGGTACTGTAAACTGACGACTATAAACCCTGTTGAATAGTATTTATACCTTGGCAAGATAAATGGTTTTCATGCAAAAATGAAGACTAGCATACCTGTGAGACCAGTGAATGAAAACATTCCAATCTGTTTTGTGATGTGGTCCCAGTTCCCAGGGGTACCGAGCTTCTCGAGACGTTCCCTCAGCCCATTGCGCATCTCAATAATTCTTCCACTCATTGTTTTGATGCAACCTCTCCTGCGAATTCAAATTTGGATGATCAAGTCAAAATTATGAATGAGACAGCTACAGCAAATACAATATGAAAAGAGGGAGAAGAGGAAACTAGCACTGGCAAAGACTTTATTATTAATGAATAAATGGAAAATATTAAACAATTTATTG
Source organism: Palaemon carinicauda (assembly GCF_036898095.1). Taxonomy (NCBI): domain Eukaryota; kingdom Metazoa; phylum Arthropoda; class Malacostraca; order Decapoda; family Palaemonidae; genus Palaemon; species Palaemon carinicauda. Next base: position 132,163,844 of record NC_090727.1, on the reverse strand, counting down.
TTTGTACAAGTGATTATTCATAGAACTGGATTACCATGCAATTAACCTTTAATAGCCTTAAAAAACATTAGGTCCCTCTCAAATGAGTGAATCAACATCAGAAATAAATTAGCCATGTTTTGACCTTGGTAAGAGGAGGAAAAAGAGAAGACAGAAAGTAAGACAACCAGGGAGACGAAAGAAGGTAAAAAAGATCACATTCTGCTCAAATAAGTTCTCATTTAACACATCTTTCTGAAAACACTATGAAAGTTATGTACTGTGAATCAATGGTTTGCTGGTGTTTTATAATGAACCAGGTACTGCCTAATATGATAAGAAATTTATCAATACAAGTGAGTCGAACTATAATTATCATCATAGTGTTACTGTTAATATTGCAATTGAGAAAACTCATTAACCATCAATTCAAGACTTGGATACCATCAATGTAAATCCATGAAAAATTAATTCATACCCAGAACTTTAAATATTGAGAACCACTCTAAATGTCATAAGATGCCAACGGAATGTACTCCATAAAACTAAACCCTACGCAATAATTCCAGAACTTTAAATATTGAGAACCACTCTAAATGTCATAAGATGCCAACGGAATGTACTCCATAAAACTAAACCCTACGCAATAATTCCAGAACTTTAAATATTGAGAACCACTCTAAATGTCATAAGATGCCAACGGAATGTACTCCATAAAACTAAACCCTACGCAATAATTCCAGAACTTTAAATATTGAGAACCACTCTAAATGTCATAAGATGCCAACGGAATGTACTCCATAAAACTAAACCCTACGCAATAATTCCAGAACTTCAAATATTGAGAACCACTCTAAATGTCATAAGATGCCAACGGAATGTACTCCATAAAACTAAACCCTACGCAATAATTCCAGAACTTCAAATATTGAGAACCACTCTAAATGTCATAAGATGCCAACGGAATGTACTCCATAAAACTAAACCCTACGCAATAATTCCAGAACTTCAAATATTGAGAACCACTCTAAATGTCATAAGATGCCAACGGAATGAACTCCATAAAACTAAACCCTACGCAATAATTCCAGAACTTCAAATATTGAGAACCACTCTAAATGTCATAAGATGCCAACGGAATGAACTCCATAAAACTAAACCCTACGCTATAATTCCAGAACTTCAAATATTGAGAACCACTCTAAATGTCATAAGATGCCAACAGAATGAACTCCATAAAACTAAACCCTACGCAATAATTCCAGAACTTCAAATATTGAGAACCACTCTAAATGTCATAAGATGCCAACAGAATGAACTCCATAAAACTAAACCCTACGCAATAATTCCAGAACTTCAAATATCGAGAACCACTCTAAATGTCATAAGATGCCAACGTAATGTACTTCATAAAACTAAACCCTATGCAATAATTCCAGAACTTGAGAACCACTCTAAATGTCATAAGATGCCAATGGAATGTACTTCATAAAACTAAACCCTAGGCAATAACTATATATCATGTTAAACCTAAACGAATGAAAATGAACTGGCCATGAACAAGCTTTTAATGTTAGGTTAATATTACACAGTTAAAAGATCAGGCAGGGAAGAATATAAGTAATTATTCCATCTGCAAACAAAATATGGAATCATCACACTATAGTCCATTTCTTTTAGCGAGTCATACTTGCACCGACTCGCAACGGTGCCCTTTTAGCTCGGAAAAGTTTCCTGGTCGCTGATAGGTTAGAATTATCTTGTCCAACCAATCAGCGATCAGGAAACTTTTCCGAGCTAAAAGGGCACCGCTGCAAGTCGGTGCAAATATGACTCGCTAAAAGAAATGGACTATAGTTTACTCCCTAACATTAAATAATCAACCGACATGTCTCATTTAATTTGATCATAGTGGTCAAAAGATTTTTTGGTAGTTTGAGATTATCCTAAAATACAAACAGTCTGGAAGTGTTTGACTCGTGTTTCAACTACTAAATTCACCACATTACCCGATGAATATTACTTTTCATACTATAAAATGTCCATTACTCAATCCATCAATTATAAATAACATTGTCCGTACACAACAATACACACATCTTGTTATTGACTATTTTCAGCCATGGAAAATCACAAGGCAATGTCTACAAAAATATAATCTTCGTGGAAAATTATGAAGACAGAACTACATACAACAGCAAAACGGTGCAGTACTAGCTTTTTGGAACTGCATCATAATGATACTGAAGAGAAGCACAAACAATTAATTATTACAAACATGTCAAAGTGAAGATATTACCGAACTTGATAAAAAATAAAAAATTTGTTTCAAATCTTAATTACTCTAGGGAACATATTGCATATCAAGGAAAGATGAACAAGAATACTTTGAAACTATTGATTTGAAAACCAATCAATCCTATTTAGTATCATGGTAAAACTTCAAAAAACTAAATGTAAAAATATATTACCAGCAAAACCACAAATCAAAAACGATCTTGTTCATCATGATCGCCTAGAAATAACTTTCTTAACAACAGACAATACACAGAATTTCCTAACAAATTCAGAAGACATCATATGAAATTACTAATCCTAAATAAAACTTACTTGAGTAGGAAAAAAACCCCTCTCTAATGCTTTCACAAACTTAAAAGAGGTATACACAAAGTCAACTTATTAAGCATTAGCCAATGAGAAGACAAAGTATCTATAGTTGAGATTATTGCCATTTGCTGCTAGATTGCTAAGCCAATTGAAAAGAAAGAAAACATGGCATGTTCAGTTTTGGGGGTAAACGAAGACAAAAGCCAAGCTTTGTGAGAGAAGCAATACAGTATGTACATCAAAGGAGGTTCATAAAAATTACTGATAAGTTTTGCACTTACCACTCATCAAAAAGTGCTTCATTGTTCAATACAGAAGATACAATTCGGGCACCGTGACTTGGAGGATTGGAGTAAGAGCCTCGGACGAGTAACGTCAGCTGAGACCTCGTGGGGACAATCATACTAGTGTCGTTAATAATCATCATTAGGTTGCCAATCCTCTCATCTGAAAAAAATTGAATGGCATCTTGTTACAAAACTGAGCAATCTAAAGATGAAAAAGGCAAAGTAAAATTAAAATTTGCTCTGTCTGGCCTGAATTTTTTCTTTACCTACATAAGATAAAATTTCAAGTAAAAGTTAAATTATGTCGAATTTTCTTTTAAAACTGGTGAATATGTCACTGGGTGGAGAGACATACTATACGTCAGTTTCACTAAGCCTACCTAATCTCTACAGTCAAAGGATCCTATAAATCTCTACCGGTAGTATCTCAGTGGGTGGGTTGTGCCCTGGCCAACCTACTACCTATAAAACCACCTAACTGGTAATGGTATTTATAGTACTGTATAATTAAATTATATATTAGTGACTAAATTTTAAGCGTCACGATATGCAAAATACTTTGTCTCAAAAGTTATTGCTCTTAAAAAGAAGCTTCCAAAATACTAGGTTCAGACTTAAAACACATACAATACATCATCTGTTCCATAAATTTCAGATCAACATACCTAACCAACGAAAGCATATTATAAAGTAAAGCATTATATAATAATAAAAGAAGATTACAGGCAAACAAAAGTGTCCTTTAACTTACTGTAGAGACCAAAGTTTTTGGAAAAGGATTGTGTGGCCATCATCTCAAATCCTCGGTCAGCAAAGTGGCGCACAGCCCAGGCATCTTTGTCGAGATCTCCAGATGCAAAACCTTGGTATGCAGAGTCAAATAGAGGGAAGAGATTCTTCTCTTCAATAACATCAGCAATCTGCTTCCACTGGTCCTACAGGGAGTTGAGAGATCGACTGATCTTATAAGATAGCCAAATGCAAGACATAGAAATTTACATGCAAAACAAAAATTTAATTCTAGCATTCCTTAATTAAGAGCTATCTTCATAACATGAGCTTTTACCATGCATAGAAATCCTTAATTATCACTTAAAGGAGTGGACAGCATATTCAAAGACTAAATGCACAACCCAGAGAAAAAAAAATGCATGATGATATTCATAAATATAACCTAAATTTTAAGGCAGTGGCACTTTACTCTCGTAACTGTAGCAAATCATTAAAACATAACAGTGCCTTGAATATTTATATAAAAACCAACAGTCTAAGAAATTATGAATTTAAAAGCGTAATAGCAAAGCATGAATAAAATTGGAAACGGTAAAATTTGTACTGGCTTATCAAAGGTAAAGTTAGAATTTATAATTGAATTATAAAGGCAGTTATAATTAAAAATTGAATTCTAATATAAAAATTTTCCACTAATTTTTACAGAGGCATATGATATACCTATACTGTACATGTGAATGCAAAAATATATAGCATTGACTGATATGCGTGATATACTGTACCTATACATGTGAATGCAAAAATACATGATATACCTATACACGTGAATGCAAAAATATATAGCATTCACTGATATGTATGATATACCTATACACGTGAATGCAAAAATACATAGCATTCACTTATATGTATGATATACCTATACATGTGAATGCAAACATACATAGCATTCACTTATATGTATGATATACCTTTACATGTGAATGCAATATATGGCATAAAGTATTGAAATTTTCATGTTACACATACAGTACATACTGTAAACCTTTACTTTACCAAGCCCCTAAGAACATACTGTAAACCTTTAACAAGCCCCTAGTCCAGCAGTCTCATTATGTCCCACCATCAAAATTAAGGAGTTATGGACAGAGATTATCACAAACCATGAACCTCACTAAATCCTTCCCAGGATTTTAAAGCCAAATGAGTAAATGAAGTAAAGTGTACTTCTTTTCACTTTTAAGTAATCCCTGGCACTTCATATAGAAATAAATAGGGTTTTCCTATGTCAATTTGACAAGAACTCAAGTGCAAGAACTAAAATAAACAGAATTCAAAGGCAAGTCATGGAAGAATTTGAGAAGATTTAGCACCTAGCAGTAGTTCCTACCTTTTAATTAGGAAGACATTTAAAAGTAGGGAATTAATCTTAAAAAAAAAAAAAAAATGATCGTTCCACTGTTGTGTAGAAAATACATTATATTTTATCAATATTGATGAGGGATGGTTATGCTACTGCATCTGCTGTACACAGTTGAATGTTATGTCAAAATCATGAGTTTACAAGGCCCATATCTAACAGAATACAAGAGAAAGATCAGAACAATAGTTTAAAGCATCAAGTCTGAAAAGGTACACAATATTCAGCTTGTAATTGGTCATGATAATTACTAATTAACAACAATACGGTCAAATTGGATACAAAATTAATTAATAGTTTAAAGTTTACTCATTAGTAGCAGAGCCAAGTGATATGACACTGACTAGAGATCAACCATACAAATGATCATGCCCAAGCCGTTTCCACTCTAGCTGGGAGCAGGGAGGGACAAGCAATGGAGATCAACCATACATACATATGATCGCGGCCAAGCCGTCTCCACTCTAGCTGGGAGCAGGGAGGGACAAGCAATGGAGATCAACCATACATACATATGATCGCGGCCAAGCCGTCTCCACTCTAGCTGGGAGCAGGGAGGGACAAGCAATGGAGATCAACCATACATACATATGATCGCGCCCAAGCCGTCTCCACTCTAGCTGGGAGCAGGGAGGGACAAGCAATGGAGATCAACCATACATACATATGATCGCGCCCAAGCCGTCTCCACTCTAGCTGGGAGCAGGGAGGGACAAGCAATGGAGATCAACCATACATACATATGATCGCGCCCAAGCCGTCTCCACTCTAGCTGGGAGCAGGGAGGGACAAGCAATGGAGATCAACCATACATACATATGATCGCGCCCAAGCCGTCTCCACTCTAGCTGGGAGCAGGGAGGGACAAGCAATAGAGATCAACCATACATACATATGATCGCGCCCAAGCCGTCTCCACTCTAGCTGGGAGCAGGGAGGGACAAGCAATAGAGATCAACCATACATACATATGATCGCGCCCAAGCCGTCTCCACTCTAGCTGGGAGCAGGGAGGGACAAGCAATAGAGATCAACCATACATACATATGATCGCGCCCAAGCCGTCTCCACTCTAGCTGGGAGCAGGGAGGGACAAGCAATAGAGATCAACCATACATACATATGATCGCGCCCAAGCCGTCTCCACTCTAGCTGGGAGCAGGGAGGGACAAGCAATAGAGATCAACCATACATACATATGATCGCGCCCAAGCCGTCTCCACTCTAGCTAGGAGCAGGGAGGGACAAGCGATAGTTACTGATAACCTAACAGATAGAACTATGGGCTCCCCCCAAATCCTCCATCCCTAGCTAAGGATGCACACACATCTGTACTGAAATCTATCAGGGTTCAAACTCCCAACCAAGGAACTCAAGTCTGGGACATTTTCAGTAGGTTGCCACAACCCTACGTTAACAGTTTAAGCAAACTGAGTACATTTGATATGCGTCAAGTTTAGATGTAGCAATCTCAACTGGTTAATTACATAAATGCTTGCACATAAATTTGGGCAAACTGACTCTGAAAGCCCCATTTTATAATGTTCCCTAATGATGACATGTAGCCTGAGAGATATACTGTACACCTTCCTTTATATGCTGATCAGTCCCTAAATCCTCCTTCATTTGTTTTCAAGTAAAGCAGTCACATTTTCTTGAGGTTAGACTTGGAATGAAATTATCATCAAAGTAGCTAATTCAGACAATTTTGTGCCACTCCTAAACTGACAAGGTAGACTTGAAAGATGCATTCTCATGGAATGACATTTCAAACAGGACCAAGATAAAGTACGCCAGGCAGGGAAGATGATACCTATGGTGATTGATGAAAAGTAACAAAGGGGTAAAGCTAAGAACTTCCATTACTAATTAACACCACAGCCCCACTCCTGCCTCTACCTGAAAAAAAATGGACATTAGATGCTTCCTGACTGGAAACAGCAATAACACCTAATCACAGAAAAACAATATTGAAGTGTTTGAATAACAGTTTCTTGAAACCCGAGTTGGGGGACATCCATGTTCCATGTTAAGTTGATCCCTTAGTAATATTGCTTCTGAAAGCCTGGGAATCCACTGAATGTAACAAACATCTTTCAATTTCCATCAAGGAAAGCAGCCCTTAGGATACTAAATGCAGTATGACTCGTTGGGCTATGGTCAATACGGCCACAGATACAGGCATTTTACAAGGATGACTAGAAGAGGATTTTAAAATGTTCAAATTGAGTTTGAAGGATATCGTTCAAAAAGTAGATGCATGCAAAGTGGGAAAAGTGACCCATCCAAAGCCACTCCACTCCCTAGTTAATTACCATCAATTGCAGTTTCCAATGTCATCGAACCGTTAAAAAAGTACGTACTTGTAAAGTAATAGTTTGTATTTTATCAACATGTACTTGAGTATTTTACAGATTTTCAATCATGCTTTCATGCCAATAGTTTAAAATCCACACACACGCAGAAGATAAAAGACCAAAAAATACTAAAAAAGCATCCATATAACCATATTTATTTATTAAAAATGTAAATGAAATAATTTCAAAATCCTTCTCTTTAGGTATCCAACCTGAAATAAAATAAATTCACTATACCTCAGTTGGATCTACTCCTGTTGGGTTGTGTGCACAAGCATGTAGGATAATAACTGAATTTTCTGGGGCATTCTTGAGATCCTCCATCATGCCATCAAAGTCAAGACCACGAGTCTCTGCATTCCAGTATCGGTATTGCACACAATTTGTGAATCCAGCCTGGTTGAAAATCATTCTATGGTTACCTGTAATGAATGGAGTTCAACCTTAAGCTTGTCATTCATAATTTACCCAAATTAGTTACATTACGATGATATTTCAAAGCCCTCGCAAATCACAATTTCATAACTAAAGCGTATATTTACTTTATGACTTTCATTTAATTAAACTACAGTACTTAGCAAGCAGAAATAACAGATTTATTTCTCAAATTACTAAAGGTCATGTATCAATAAAACATACTGTACTGACTAAAAGTCTATAGAGCAATATATAACTCATAGAAAACCAAGATACAATAAAAGATTTATGAATAATCACCCCAAGTTGGAGAAGATATGTAGAAGGTGTCATAATTAAGGATTCTGTGCAAGAACTCGGCAGCAATTCTTAAACCGCCAGTTCCTGACAACACTTGAATAGAAGTAACCTGGTACAGGAGAAAAAAAATCAACAAATTATTAAAATACATCTTCATGCACACAAAACCAAATACCCATATTTCCACTACAGAAGATATGGCAAACCTAATCCCCTGTATAGAGCATATGGTTGATAAACACCTTTCTTTCAGCAGTAGACAGTATTGCTCAATAATGGATAGTGCTATCAGTAAAGCTAAAAATTGGTACGATACTACACAGTATACTTCCATAACCTGACAATATAATACTGCCAGGAACGAATGAATGTTATTCAGCAATGCTTGTGAAACACCAAGCAGATGCTACATAAAAATAAGCAGTCATTAATTATAGTAGTATGTAATGTCTTTGTATTTAGAGACCTCCCTTCCCTATTTCAAGTATCCTAAGACCTCACTGCTTATCTAGAGCACTTATCATGACGCTGCTGTGATAAGTGATTAAGTGTTGATAATCTCTGTACAATAAAGCGAAGAACATTTCCTATCCCTTTGCAACTATTTCATATATCCTTTCTTATCACAAATTCCTAATAAAAAACATTACTATTTTTCGGTAAAACTTGTACAATCTATTTTGTCAAAAGCAGACAAATAATTTTATGAATAAAGCTGATAAAAAAAAATGGTTACTCTAAGCCAAGCTTAAAATGGTTCCTTCTGACAGCTAACTAACAGAATACAATACTGTAATAACAAATGCCTAAGGAAAACATTTCACCTTTCCGTCTTTTATTGTTTGATGATCAGCACCCAGCAACATCTTAGCGGCTGCAGTTGAGAAAGACTCCAAGCCAAGAATAGGCAGGTATTCGTGGTTAAGAGACATGTCGGCAGCCAGTTCTGCCTCAACTTTCCTTACTACTGGTAAGACCCAAGGCTTGGCATCATCAGTACGATAAGCTGTGGAAATATGGATTAAAAATATAAGAAAAACAACGTACAACACTGTACTACACCTTAATATGTAGAAATATGAAATGTACTAGATTTCTGTTTTCGTGAACAAATGATGTACGCCAGTACATGAGCAAAATACTTTATAACCTTTCAGCTTTGCATCCTGAAAGCTATACTGGTCCCCAACAGGAAGAGGAATAATTAGCTTGAAAATAATCTTTTTAACAGCATTATAATAGTATACACAATGATTGGTAATTCTACACAATAGCTCCAGCAGGTTATCAAATTTAAGTACTTTCACTAAAAAGAGGGAAGTCTGAGGTTTTGTTTGATATATAAATCTAAGCGGTGCTAGAAGTGGTTTTTAAATGATAATTAAATTTGACCCACCAGAAAAAAATCAAGTCCCTCGACTTCATAACTTGATCAAATTCCTCTTCAGACTGATCTCTCGTTTGTACGTCAAAAACATAGATTATGTCATTATTACATCATCGAATGTAATCTACGTAGCCATAGTCTTTAACCAATGATGATTATCCACATTTTACTTGGGACTAGCATTTTAACAAAACTAGAATCACGTGACTTGAACACCCAATTTTCACAAAACATTTTCAGTCTTCTTGAGCCATGGAGGAGTGTGAACCTTCAACTTATAGTGCGGTTTCTCATTTACCATCTACTTTGACATCAATTTCTGTAGATTTTCTCCCAAGTTCTTGTCTCAATTGTTATCTATTTTATAAAGATTTTCTTTTGCATTATTGTGGTGACATCTAAAGAATAATAAATTACTGCCAAGATCACGGTGCTGTTGAAAGTGACACTATTTGCCCCACCTGTAGTTCTAAGTGTCGACTGGATATTAACAAAAAAGCATTTCGGTATGACAGAAAGCATGCTGTATTGAAAAACAAGAAGTGAAAAAAAAATGTGTAGTTTCAACGTATCCATTTTTAAGGGAACTTAATTTGAAAAGTCTCATTTACATATAGAATCTCATTTTTTACTTGTATATAATTATATTGGTGTTAAATTTAGTTATAAATTTGTTGAACATGAACAAGGAATTTCTCACAAAACTATAAATTAGTGCTGATTCATTTGCGAGGTTAATGTGCATTGGGTACTGAGTCGGAAAGGTGCAGCTCACCTTAATCCTCTAACCTAAGTAAGTACACAAATGGTTTAAGGCTGTCTTATATTTAAAATGGCTGTGTATGGGGGGGGGGGGGGTTGCAAAGGGGGGCAAAGCCCCTGCTAGGTAAGGATACGGCCACTAGGTTAGGTTAGGTAGTTTGTTTAGGTTAGCTGGTGGCCGTGTTTATTGCTAATTCTACATGTGCCATTACTGTATTCGTATGTACCTTAATAACAATTCCGACAGGTCTCCGATATTATACGGTACTAAAATTTAAAAGGAATTACAGGGATATGTACTTTATTACCCTAAGGTACACCATCTAACCTGACCAACATAGCTGCGTCCTTACTTATTGAAGGGGTCACCATGGCTCACTGATTTCAGGGTTCCATTACAATGGGGAGATAAAGTATATACTGTATATACTTTTTACAAAACAGATTATTTCCGGGAACAGTAAAATTAAAATGTGAATATTAAGTAGTTTTTACCCAAGGTTACACTGCCCTGTAATACAGTACAATAATACCATATCTTTAACCCTTTTACCCCCAAAGCACGAACTGGTACATTTCACAAACCTCATCCCTTTACCCCCATGGACGTACCAGTACGTCCTCGCAAAAAACTGCTAATTACATTTTTTTTTTTTTGCATATTTTTTATAATCTTATGAGAAACTTCAGGCATTTTCCAAGAGAATGAGACCAACCTGACCTCTCTATGATGAAAATTAAGGCTGTTAGAGCAATTTGAAAAAATATACTGCAAAATGTGCTTGAAAAAAAAAAATAACCCCTGGGGATTAAGGGTTAATAGACTTTATGTTACGGTAGTTAGGTTAGTAAGGTTAGTTAGGTTGAATTAGGCAGGAAAGGTAAGGTAAGTAAGGCCCTTATACTTTAATTTAAACTGTGATCCAAAATACAAATGATCTCCGAGACACTTTCGTTGGTTTTATTATGACCTGGGTTGTGAAATTCCAACCCCTCCCTACAATTGTCTTTGCCATGTCTTGGTGTTCAGTAGCTATAATTAGAAGTGTCACTACCAGTAAAGATACACAAACTAAATTTTCTGGGGGTGTAACCCACTCGTTCATAGATTTTCTACAACTGCAAAACCAATTTCCATTTGAATATCCACGTAATAGAAATTGGCAATTCTGACAATATCTAATTAGGAAAAGATACAATTGCTTTTAATTGCAGAGAAAACACTTTCACTGTATCATACTATTGTGTTACGCGTTTAAATTTCTTTCACATTATTTATTTTTAGGTTGTTACAGTTCTTAAAATTTTTTTCCTTGTTTCCTTTCCTCACTGGGCTATTTTCCCTGTTGGGGCCCTTGGGCTTATAGCATTCTGCTTTTACAACTAGGGTTGTGGCTTAGCAGGTAATAATAAACTCGTAAATAAAATCAAACGTACTAAATCAATTTTGAACCTGGCGCTCTATGACATTCCGCCAACTCTGCTTTTTTTTAAAAATATCGAGCTCTTGCAAGTTTAAATAATTGACAATTTATAAATAAATACCAAAACTGACAACTTACCTCCTACACTGAGGTTCACTTTCTTTTCATGTGTGCAGTCATTGAAAGCTTTCATGACAGCAAATACCTCGATGGGAGGAGCGATTTTAATCTTCGTAAATCTGCTGGGAGCCATTTTCTCGGATGTATTGATAAGACGGTCTACTTGAATTAAAATTGCAGTAAAAATAAATCAAGAGAGAGTGATACACCTAGTAAGAGAGAACAAGTATGACTGCTGGAGCAAAGAAGAGTGAGTGCTTGTGGGACGAGGGCCGATCGGCGACTGAGTTGCAGCCGGTCAAGTATAAACAAGAGAATAGGATATAAACAAAAGACAAATGACGATCGGGAAAGGGAGTTACCCCATTTCGTTAAGCGATCTTCCCTTGACACTTTCTTCATTGTGTCCATAATTGCATAATAATATCACTTGCTTCATCAAATTTAACAATGCTAATCTTATTAACTGAAAATATGTAAAAACCTAGCAACTTTTGTGAAGATTAATACAAGTACTAAGTACCGTGAAGAAA
>NC_090727.1:132129019-132149019 GCF_036898095.1 Palaemon carinicauda | reverse complement strand
GTTGAGATACTACCGCTAGAAAGTTATGGGGTCCTTTGACTGGCCAGACAGTACTACATTGGATCCTTCTCTCTGGTTACGGTTCATTTTCCCTTTGCCTACATACACACTGAATAGTCTGGCATATTCTTTACATATTCTCCTCTATCCTCATACACCTGACAACACAGATTACCAAACAATTCTTCATCACCCAAGGGGTTACTGCACTGTAATTGTTCAGTGCCACTTTCCTCTTGGTAAGGGTAGAAGAGACTCTTTAGCTATGGTAAGCAGCTCTTCTAGGAGAAGGACACTCCAAAATCAAACCACTGTTCTCTAGTCTTGGGTAGTGCCATAGCCTCTGTACCATGGCCTTTCACTGTCTTGGGTTAGAGTTCTCTTGCTTGAGGGTACACTCGAGCACACTCTCCTATCTTATTTCTCTTCCTCTTGTTTTGTTAAAGTTTTTATAGTTTATATAGGAGATATTTATTGTTGTTACTCTTCTTAGAATATTTTATTTTCCTTTTTTCCTTTCCGCACTGAGCTATTTTCCCTGTTGGAGCCCCTGGGCTTATAGCATACTGCTTTTCCAACTAGGGTTGTAGCTTAGTAAGTAATAATAATAATAATATACTTTTCCTTTGGATTTCTGAGGCTGGGTGAATTCGATATGAGATTAAACTGGGTGAAGCTCCATATATTAAACAAAATAAAAATCTCCTGCATTATTAGGAATATATATATATATATATATATATATATATATATATATATATATATATATATATGTGTGTGTGTGTGGGGGGGGGGTGTTTGTGTGTGATTGTGTTTGTGTGTGTATGTATATAACACTTCTCTTTTATTAAAGTTTTCATAATCATTGAATGAATTCTTTTGGTTTAATTGGTATGTCTTCAAAGAGTTATAGATTGGAACTAAGTTTTTGTTTTTCCAATTTGCGCTCTTTATCGTTAACGATCTTGTGTTGGCTTCGATTTACCTTTGAATAGACAAAATAGTCAAGAGTTTGAGAAAAAACATTTTATGTTTTTCATAACGGATGAAGATACGTGATATTTACCCTCTGAAATACAATAATTGTATGTTTTTGAAACAATGAATAACTGAAAATAAATTAGATATATCTGTAAAAGACCTAAGGAATCATACTTTAAATTTAGGCAATTATTTCATAACATACGATGGAAAAACAATTGCGGATCAGGACAGCAAAAGATCTATCATCTTCATTATCATCATCATCATCATCTCCTCCTACGCCTATCGACGCAAAGGGCCTCGGTTAGATTTCGTCAGTCGTCTCTATCTTGAGCTTTTAATTCAATACTTCTCTATTACTCATCTCCTACTTCACGCTTCATAGTCCTCAGCCATGTAGGCCTCGGTCTTCCAACTCTTCCAGTGCCTTGTGGAGCCCAGTTAAACGTTTGGTGAACTAATCTCTCTTGGGGAGTGCGAAGAGCATGCCCAAACCATCTCCATCTATACAAAAGCAAATTTCAAAAATCTCATGTATCAACAGGGGTCCACACTAGGCATCATACGTATTAGGCTAATTCTGGACAGCTTGAAATGAAAAAGAAATAAATAAACTAATATGTCATTTACCCAATCTTTACGTAATACATTCACCCATTATATGAGATATGACCATCAATAAGTGTGCTAGACAACCTTCTACAGAATAGAATGTCCCATTTAGGAAATATATCGATTTAAAACTCCTTAGAAAAGAAAGAAAGAAAGAAAAAGGTGGTGTGAGAAAAGTGACATTGCTCCCAATCACGAACATTGTGTGCTTCCGTTGCTTCTCGTGGACCTCTGCTGGTGGTGCCAGTTTGCCCTTTTTTATCTAATTTTTATTATTGTCTATTTAATTGAGAAAATTTCCTTTCTGCATTTTTAAATTTCTCATATAAAAAATTTAAGGAAGTTAGAAAAAGTCTCTGGGAATAAGTTGAGTTTTCATTTAATTTTTTGCATATGTAAATTCATCATTTTTAAAAATCAAATATGTTAACTTTAACCATTTTTATTTTCAGAGTAATTATATACAATTTAACTTTAGACAGCTTTTTTTTTAAATTGATGTCTTTCATAGTTCAACAAGATCACATGCAAATTCAGAATAAGAGTAATATCATTGCGTGCAGTGCGGGCTTGGTTGCATATTTATGTAGTCAGCGGTGATGATGAAATGAAGCAGTATTTTCTTCTCTTTTTTCTTCTCTTCACGCTCATGTTTTATTGTGATATACAGTAAATAGAAACTTAGAATTAATATATGTAGTGTAAAAATATATGGAGATTATTATTATTATTATTATTATTATTATTATTATTATTATTATTATTATTATTATTATTATTATTATTATTATTATTATTATTAGCTAAGCTACAACCTTAGTTGGAAAAGCAGGATGATACGGTATAATTAAAATTCTATCATATCCGATAGTACCACGTCAATTGATATAATAACGCTAGAGAGTTTGGGGTCTTTTGACTGCCCAGACAGTACTACAGTGGACCCTTCTCTCTGGTTACGGTTCATTTTTCAATTTGCCTACACCCACACACTGAATAATCTGGACTATTCTTTATATATTCTCCTCTGTCCTCATACACCTGACAACACAGATTACCAAACAATTCTTCTTCACCCAAGGGCTTAACTACTGCATTATAATTGTTCAGTGGCAACTTTCCTCTTGGTAAGGGTAAAAGAGACTCTTTAGCTATGGTAAGCACCTCTTCTAGGAGAAGGACACTCTAAAATCAAATCATTGTTCTCTAGTCTTGGGTAATTTTATAGCCTCAGTACCATGGTCTTCCACTGTCTTTGGTTAGAGTTCTCTTGCTTGAGGGTACACTCAAGTACACTATATCTTATTTCTCTTCCTCTTGTTTTATTTAAGTTTTTATAGTTTATATAGAAGATGTTTATTATAATGTTACTCTTCTTAAAATATTTTATTTTCCTTTTTTTCCTTTCCTCACTGGGCTATTTTCCCTGTTGGAGCCCCTGGGCTTATAGCATCCTGTTTTTCCAACTAGAGTTGTAGCTTAGCAAGTAATAATAATAATAATAATAATAATAATAATAATAATAATAATAATAATAATAATAATAATAATAATAATAGGCCTGATAGTTTCGCTGAAACCACCAAATATTAAACAGTGATGATTAATATGGCCGCTTTTAGCATTCACCTGGTCAATTTGATGTCGTATGTTATACAGTGATGGCCATACATCTACGATATTTCACACAAGGCACATAAGGTAAGGCAATCTACACACACACACACACACACACACACACACACACACACACACACACACACACACACAAGGCGTAGCTGAGAGTACAATTAGTCTCACATATTCTGGTGTTGCAAAATGCTACGATTTCTTGTCCCGGTTCACTCAATGTCGTAACTGCAAGATCTTTTATGCATTTGATTGCAGCTTGTTATAATTATTAGTCTCAGCTTTGCGGTGACTAATGAGTATACTGTATATTTCAGTTATTCTCTCTATAAATGTAAAGAAATTTCTAAGCCTAGAGTCAATGGAAATTGCGTTTAAACTTCCAACAAGGCAGCTAACGTCAGATATATTTTTTTCATTAATGTTGTCGAATGTAGTCACTCCACAGTCCATCTAAACAGTCCTTTCAGCCAAAGTGGTGCAACAATAGACCACGTGCAAGGTCCGTGTGTCATTACCGAATTAGCTTCCACTAGTCACTGGGTACCGGGTACCAGGTACCTGCACTTACCAGAGTCTAGCAACATCATCCCTGGAGGCTCGATAAGAAGCCTCTACAAAAGGGAAAAGGCACACAAACACGCAAACACACGCAGATATATATATATATATATATATATATATATATATATATATATATATATATATATATATATATATGTGTGTGTGTGTGTGTGTGTGTGTGTGTGTGTGTGTGTGTGTGTGTGTGTGTACACAGTATTTAAGGCATAAAGATGTGATGATTATATATATACATATATATATATATATATATATATATATATATATATATATATATATATATATATATATATATATGTGTGTGTGTATATACTGTATATATACACACACACACACACACATATATATATATATATATATATATATATATATATATATATATATATATATATATATATATACATATATATATATGTATACACAGTATTTAAGGCATAGAGAAATTATCTCAGTGCAGGTTGTACAAAGTTTTATCAGCCAAAGTGGGCCCCAACCAGCCAAACATCACTCCTGGTCTACCAGGAGTAAGGGTAGCATGACATTATACATTACAACCTTGCCGAGAGTCTGGAAGCCTCTATGCCTACTTTTCTAGCGTTATCCCTTTAAATGGGGTGACAGATACATAAAGAAAACTACTGTAGATAACGAAAGTAAAATAGAATATGTATAAGTATTCGTATACATTATACAATATTTCCCGTTTTCACACAAAGATTAGCGTCAGAAAATGCAATTCTGTAGTTCTTGTTTTTTTTTCTTTTAACTCTCTTCTTTGATTACTTGAAAACCTATGATATTCACATGGGATTATTCTCGTCATGGTTTTCCTTTGGGAGTCAATTAGTCCTGTGATACACTAGGTAAGAGATATATATATCTTAAAAAGGCATCACCCTCTTCCTGTAGGTCTCCATAAATTAGTCCAGTCACGTGACTATCTGTAAGAGTGATACACTTAAAAAACAAATTTTTAGGTTGTTCATGATTATATATATATATATATATATATATATATATATATATATATATATATATATATATATATATATATATATATAATTATGTCCTGACATTTAGAAAGTGTTAGGTACTGTTTTGTGTTTTACTTTCTTTCCAAACAGGAACAGATGATACAGTGTGGGAATTCCAGAACACTTGTATTAATTAAAGCTCAGATGTGAACTAATCTCGAAGCCATTAAAAACTTGATGTCAATCTCCATATCTAAAATAATTTCATAATGGTACTAAATCAGTCGATTGTAATTATACAGAAGATATCTATGAGTTACTCAAATAAGATATATTTCCAACTTAATATGATACACTGAATTTACAGCATTCTAATTTAAGTCAAGTGGCAAAAAATTATTTTGATGTTTATGGTTAATATATCAGGGTGACTAAACTAATACGAACTGAACAGTTCCATTCGTCTGAATATGGTACATTTCACTTTTATTTTTTATCTTAAATCCTTCTTGCAGCAAAATCATCAAATGGATATAAAAAAATCTAACTCTTTTATTTTTCTAAAGTGAATTAAATGGCAGACAATCATGTTAATAAACGATAATATAATAGAAATTAGTACGACACCGATTAGTGAACTTTTCGATAATGAACGGTTCCATTGCCATTGTTATTTGTTTTGTTACCTCTCGAGTCCCATGTTAATGAGTGTGTCAATTGTCAATTCCAGTATGTTTATCTGTCAGTTATGTGTTTATCAAACTTTAAAGTTACAATTTCGACGGTTTTATTCAGAGACACGAAAGTTTTCTCCCATTACAACAACTATATCTTCAGTAATGTAAGTAGAATTAGTGTTTGAGACAATATCTTAAGCTATCATATCCTTCGTAGTTATTGAATAATCTCGAGAACCGGTTGATTTACATCAGTAATTATACTAGAATTGTTGATGATTGATATTAGTGAATTTGGAAATCTCACGTCCACCGTAACCCAACTGTATTAAAATACACTAATGTATCCTAATCTGGGTCTTGAACGTATAGCTTCGCTTCCCCCAATTCTAACCGGCAAACTTAATCAGCTGTTTCTCTCAGATCACTTAACCTAACTTAGGGTGTCGTGGCACTTGCAATATCTCTAATATATATGTGTGTGTATATATATATATATATATATATATATATATATATATATATATGTGTGTGTGTGTGTGTGTGTGTATTCCTTATTTTTTTTAGGCCAGGCCTATTGTTCTAGATGTAGGCTACCATTTGGATCCTCTATATCCATTTAATAAACCAAATTACTAGACTGAGAAATATATAGAAACTTATTTTGTATATCCTCCATTTTGCACAACTTTTTCAAAGTTTTAGGTTCCTTAATTATATTTTGCTTCACAGAAACTGTTTATATCATTTGCTGTATCTTATTTTCTTGGCATTCAAATTGTGAAATGCAAACTTGTCTAAAGTAATTAAGTATCAGAAATTTTAGGCAGATGGCTGTATATTAAATTACAAAGTAAAAATATTTTTATGTAGATAATTACCTATCATGTAAAATGTTTTTTTGGGCTCAGGCCATGTCCTGATGGAAGGTTCCTATTGGTAGCTTTCTAAGGGATATTTGGCTACAGTGATATTCCCAGAGAATTGACCTTTAGGGCTCCAGAATTCTAACTCCTGGCGCGAATATCCTTAAAATTTCTCTGAAGGATATCGCACAATATCAGGGGACGTATATCTTGATACGACACATAGCAATCTTCACCCTGAATAGCGTTGTCATTTCGAGGGGGAAGAGTGGCGAAAACAGAAGGGGAGCCGTTATCAAGGTTACCCTTCCTCCCGTACTATTACGAGTATCCAAGATGGCGCTTATTCCTATTTTCGTAGCGATTTCGAACGGTGGTTTTCTCTGTTGATCTAACGTATGTGATCGTTATTTTGAGGATTTACAATGCAATCTCCAGCTTCTTCTGCATCTGGAAAGTTGAGTATTTTTTCTTTACAGTGTATAATTTTTAGCTCCTGCTTTACAGAGAAATTAGAGTAATTTTATGTGTTTGGAGCTTGGCCGATCACCGGAGGCGCCATGGGCGCTGTCGTTCATGACGCATGTGTTATTTAGTTAGCAGAACGACATTCCTGGTTGTAATAGCATTAATAAATTATGAAAGCTATTTAGGCACATTATACTAGTAAAGATATCTATAATTATGCATATATTTCCTCTTTCTTATGTCGATCGTATACGGTAGAGTTTCGGCGATTTAGGTAACCGAGATCTCGCCCCGCGCTAGGCTACCTAGCCTACGTGCTTTAGTATACTTTCATACATGATTCCAGTTTACCCTCGTGTATCGTTTTATCAATTCAACGGGAGGTAGTATATCTCCTAGAATTATTTATATAACTCGATACTCGTCTCTGTGGAGATTTAAGGGTAATCCCTCCTTCCCTCCGAGTGCCGCCATAGGCGACAACCCTATCTTGGTCTCGCCATAGAGTAGTCACTCCGGCTTGACTAGGCTAATGTTTTCTGTTCCCCACCCTTGCCGGCGAGTATCCCGGCTTTTGTTTTCAACAGAACCTCAGAGTATTCAGTCTTTCTGCCGGCGGCCGAACAACAGGGCGAGTAGTCACTTCCCTGTCGGTTTATCATCAATTTCAGCAATTTTACCTCCCATGATACTCTACCATTCATGACCATAATTGTGAAGGTCCTAATTCAGGTGGTGGAATTTTACAATTTCTGTTTTTTCTTTGGGTAGAGTTTATCTCCTATTTGTGGGAAGTTTTTCAAAACTACGTAATGCATTTCAGCTTTAGCCTACCATATCTATGTTTTACAATGAGCATATGTTTTTGTCAAGGTAATGAAATTTGCAATCTTATTATTATTATTATTATTATTATTATTATTACTTGGTAAGCTACAACCCTAGTTGGAAAGGCAGGATGCTATAAGCCCAGTGGCTCCAACAGGGAAAATAGCCCTGTGAGGAAAGTAAACAATGAAAGATGAAATATTTTAAGAACAGTAACAGAATTAAAAAAAATATTTCCTATATAATCTATAAAAACTTTAAAAAAACAAGAGGAAGAGAGATAAGATAGAATAGTGTGCCCTAGTGCACCCTCAAGCAATAGGATAGTCTAACATCAATCATTACTTGGGCTGTTTAAACCTTTAGAAATTTTGAGGCTGAATAATCCGGAATGATTGGCGAGATAAATCAGTTGACATACATAAGCCTATACAGTAAAATCCTTCAGTTAGCGGGGGTGTTATGTCCTGCACGCGAAAGCTAAGAAATAGCGAAGTAGATACAGATAATTATGGTTTATTTCATATTTATAATTCTAAATATTTTTTTTATTATCTGTACCGTATATCTGGGGCTTTCATATGCCCAAAAATTAATATTTTTTTTTAATGATTAGAATTTGGAAAATATAAAATCTATCTGCCCTCAGAAACCCACGATACAAAGAGGTGTCTGCCATACAGTATATATTTACATATGTTTATAAACCCTTAATGTACTGAGGGACCGAGATAAGTGAATATTGTAGTGATATGGCGAGGGATTACTGTACTGTAGACTTTGGCACAATGTTTCAAGTCAACGTTCTTTTCTAATGTTATAGTTAAATTTTGTATTTGTATTCTGCTAGGCTGAATGTTGTACCGCACATGTTTCACACTCGTACATTGTAACAGTATTTTCTTTAATTTTTATTGTATTCAACTCTACACCTCTCTGTCAACAGAACTAGTTTGAGCCTGTTTTTCTTGCATTGATCTGTTTGAATTTTTGTGGCCTTCTTACACTGAAACTGATATATAAAAAGCTCGCTGTGTGTTGAAATAAAGTCAGTTGCATTCATCTCACCCCTCAATTATCACTTAACTGCCCGCCCGCACACTATACGAGTGTGAAGCACGTGCGGTACAATGTAGAACTTGTGAGCTTGCATTTGCTCGAAGAACATCTTTGACAGATTTCAGCTGTAAAAGTTTTGTAGGCAGATAGTGCACCCGTGCACCTCGTTCTCTGCACTGTAAACATTACTTGAGGGTTGTTGTAGAGTTCTTTTCCTCCGTAGCTGCACCCTCGTTGTAGCCTTTTACTTTCCCCTTCCGTTTCCTCTATCTTTCTGCACAACAACCTCTCAGATTTTATTTAATAGAGGAACGGGGGTGTTTTTTCCCGATGCACCTTGGTGCTTATCAGATCTTTGGAGAAGGGAGAGTTTTCAGTTATCTTCTTTTAACACCAGTAGGGGAATGAGTTTTGCTATCTGCTCCAAATGAATTAATATATGTTGTATATTGCTAAGGAATTTAAGGAGTTAAATATCTATGTATGCAATACTTAAATACTGGATGGCTATGATGTACTTGAAGAATTGTATGTCCTATGTCTACTTATTTGAACTTAAAGGGATTAAATAGGATGTCTTTTGTGTATTGGTAAAATCACAGATATATTTAATACTACATTATAAATATTGCCAGATGATTAGGTATTGTTCTCAAGGATTTCTGCATGTACGGTACAGAATAACTGGCATCAACGTAACATGCTTCGGATCTTTAGTTCCCTTATTGTTGGGACGCTGTTCTTGTATCTGTATTTACTTATGTTTGAAAAATGTTCGGATCTTTACCTTTATGACAATATTGCTTTAAGTGGGCTTTTCCTTTACCTCTTTGATATCTACCAAGAAATTAAGGGTCTACTATTTATTGTTAAGAATTTCAAAGAACTGAATTACAACCATGGAGAGTTATTGGGTTCTTCTACTGGCCAGACCGTACTACTGTACATTGGATCCCTCTCTGGTTAAGGCTCATTTTTACTTTGCCTACATATACATTGAATAGTCTGGCCTATTCCTTACACTTCTCCTCTGTCCTGATACACACCGAGATTACCAAACTATTCCATTCCTCTCAGGGCTAATTTTCCCTGTTGGAGCCCTTGGGCTTATAGCATCCTGCTTTCCCAACTATGGTTGTAGCTTAGCTTGTAATAATAATAATAATAATAATAATAATAATAATAATAATAATAATAATGTGCTGAGAAGAGTATTACGTTTGACTCCTTATAAAGAACTTAATGCTCTAATTCTTTCATTCTATCTTGTTTAGAGTAGTTTTTTTTTCCTGTCTCATCTTCAGCTACTGACTTTCATCTTCATTTATTGGACAAAATCTTGTGGTCTATTAAATTTCTTATTTCTGATATTCTATTGATCTCTGGCACTGTCGTTCAGTTAGTTCCTTGTGCATGTTTTGTAAAATTTTTCTTAATTCTGACCAACCTTTGCATTCTGTTCTTCCCAGAGTGTATGTACCATCCTTCTTCATAAGGCTCCGTACTACATAGTATTCTAGATGTTTTATTCCAGCTGTGACCAGATTGTGGATTGATCTTTTTATAGTTTATATATGACATATGTTTTTAACGTTGTTAATAGTTTATATAGGACATAACTGTTTTGATGTTACTGATTTTAGAATGATTTATTGTTAATTTCTTCTCATCATTTATTTATTTCCTTATTTCCTTTCCTCACTGGGCTATTTTTCCTATTGGAGCCCTTGGGCTTATAGCATCTTGCTTTTCCAACTAGGGTTGTAGCTTGGCTAGTAATAATAATAATAATAATAATAATAATAATAATAATAATAATAATAATAATAATAATAATAATGATAATAGGTAGTTGAATTGGGGAAACTTCAGAAGTTAAGACTTGCTGTGAATGTTTAAAGTTGAACAGAGGCTGACATTTGAGTCTCTCTTCCTATTTTATATATGACATACTTGTTCTAAAGTTGTTACTGATCTTAAGATATTTTATATTCTTTACTCATTACTTTTCATATAGAGTATCTATTTCCTTATTTCCTTTCCTCACTAGGCTATTTTCCCCATTGGACCCTAGGGCCTATAACATCCTGCTTTTCCAACTAGGTTACTTAGCTACAATAGAGAGTAATAATAATAATAGTATCTACTGAAGAAAGAATAATGAATTTATTGCCACATATTTACCAATAGAAACTGAAAGAGTTGAATGCCTACCAAGACAAAAATTCAGTGTTTTCTTATCATAACTTGAAAAGAAAATTAGTGACAGCTACCTGCCATTAAGCTAGTTGGATAATGTCATACTTGATGAGGTCTCTTTCCTGTTCTCAGTCTACTGAAAATTTTTGATGATTGAGTCTTATTTGTATATATTTTTTTTTATTCATTATCAGTATGTTTGAACAAGAGAATTATTTTAATTTTGTATTTGGAACTGTGGATTATATAGTAGGGGGAGGCAATTTTGGACACCTTTATAGTAACCTTTGTACAAAATCTATATTAATAATTTATGACCAAATACCAAACATTTTTTTCAAGAGAGGGAGGTCTCATCTATAAAAATGGCTTGTTTCATAATCATCAAAGCATTAGAAATTCTCGTATTACAGTAATAAAAAAAAAATATCTCACTGTCCAAAATTGCCTCAATTTTGGACAGTGAGGCAATTTTGGACACGTCTGTATCTCCGCTAAGCGCCAACGCTCAGTTGGACAAACTATGACAATTTGTGGTCCCTATCAATATAAATATGCTAGAAAAAAATTATATACTTACATAAATTTTTGTGTCCGTAATCCAAGATTGTCCAATTTTGCCTCGCCAAGAAAAAAGTGAGAAGTTTGCCTGTCAAATTTTGCCTAACCATGGTTTTGAAAACTGCCCAAGAGGTGCAGTAAAAGGGGTGTCTGCCCAAGGTGACACCCTAAAAGTGAGTGACACCCTAAGAGTTACACTAAAAAAAAAGTTTCTTTCTAGCTCGATGGTTATGATATGATTTTCAATAAGTTATTTAATACTGGGGACACTCTTAAAGCTGTTGACACTCAGGGGGTGAAACCTTCTAAAAGATGGACCATAACATGGTAACATTCTCGAGAGGGGTGTCAACCCAAATGCTAAAAATATCTAAAAAAAACTCTACTATATACATTGTTCCTATAATAATTCACATATCCAAATGAAAATTTCAGGAATTGAAATAGAATATATTTTCACTGTTCCTGCTAATTTCCATGTTGATAACTGTCATGTTGCCTTTTTGATATGGTGTTAAATGGAGCAACATTAGAGTGAACAGCATGATAGATACATCAAGGAGGGGCAAAGCTGATCCCATAAACAATATTCGTCCTAAGTTGTACCTATCCATTTTATTCTTATCATTGTTACCTCATACTATGAACGAGCCATCAAAGAGATACTTTTACCTACAAAAGAAAGGGATACAATCGAAGATTTAAGAAAAAAAGATGAAATGAAGAAAAATAAAAGGAAAAACACAAAGAGAGACAGAAACATGACAAATCATGGAAATACAAAGCAACCAAATATCTCTCGATTCTTTAAGAAAAAGCGTCTGCAAACACTAATGTAAATACAAAAAAATGTAAATTGATCAGGGTAATAAATAGTGATAATTGAACTGCTAGGATAATCCTGACAGTGAATGATAAGGATTTATTTACAGTATACCTAAAATAAAAGAAATAAAAAATAAATTCAAATTATTTTGGAAGATACTGTATTAAGGATCGTCCATTATTTTGCATTGGTAGAGCAACAAAAGGGTTTTTAGAGGAAGAAGGAGGCTAAGCGACTCGCCTTGAGCTAGATGCTTGAAGCCACAGCCCACATATCATCATCATCATCTCCTCCCACGCCTATTGACGCAAAGGGCCTCAATGAGATTTCGCTAGTCGTCTCTATCTTCAGCTTTTAATTCAATACTCCAATCACAATATTCTACTTCATGCTTTATAGTCCTGAGTCTTCCAACTCTTCTAGTGCCTTGTGGAGGCCAGTTTAAAGTTTGGTGAACTAATGTCTTTTAGGGAGAACAAAGAGCATCCCCAAACCATCTCCATCTACCCCTCACCATGAACTCATCCACATGTGGCGCTCGAGTAATCTCTCTTAGTTTCATTTCTAATCCTGTCCTGTCATTTAACACCCAATATTCTTCTGAGGGCTTTGTTCTCAAATCTACAAAATGAGTTTCATTAATATACCAAGATTCACGACCATACAGTAACACCGATCTCACTAAACTAATATATAGCCTGATTATTATATGTAATTTTAGGCGACCTGATTTCCAAATTTGACTTAACCTAGCCATCCTCTGATTTGCTTTTTTCAATCTTTCATTAAACTCAAATTCTAAAGCTCCTATATTAGATATAGTTCATAAATATTTAAATAATTCTACCTCATTAATCCTTTATCCTTCCAAAGATATTTCATCTTCCATTGCATATTCCGTTCTCATCATCTGTCTTTCTTTATCTCGAGCCCAACCTCTTGTGATTTTTCATGCATTCTGGTAAGCAAGCCTCCCAAGCCCTGTGGTGTTCTGCTAATTAGGACAGCGTCATCAGCATACTCTAGGTCTCCTAATTTTCTATTACCAATCCAGTCCAATCCTTCTCCACCATCCCCAACCGATCTATGCATTACAAAATCTATGAGGAGGATAAAGAACATAGGTAACAACACATTCCCTTAGAGTACTCCACTTTTCACTGGAAATTTGTTTGATAAGACGACACCACTAACATTAACTTTGCATTTGCTATGCTTATGAACAGACAATTAAATTTACATATTTGAGAGGAACTCCATAATGTCGCAGGACTCTCCACAACATTTTCCAGAGCACATAATCAAAAGCTTTTTCATAGCCCACATATACCATCAAAAGTGGAATTCTATATTCTACATATTGCTGTACCACATGTCTTAAATGAAAATTTGGTCAGTACAACTTCTACCTTTTCTAAATCCTGCTTGTTCATCTCTTAACTTTTTATCAATCTTTCTCTCTAGTCTCTTTAGAATAAGCATTCTATATATTTTCATGACAGCTGACGTAAGTGTGATGCCTCTGTAATGATTGCAATCAGTCAGATATTTTTTTGTCATTTTTACCAGCACACCTAGCTCCCATACATAAGGCTTTGCCTCTTCACGCCACATTCTACAAAATAATCTTGTAGGTAATCTGGGAGTCACTTCATTTTCAGGCAATATCATCTCGGCAGTTATTCCTTCGTATCCAGGGGCTTTCCATCTTTTGAGTTTTCTTTTAAGAATAGCTTCGACTTCAAACACACCTAATTCATTCATGGGCACATAAAGGTCTTCATCAGTTTCAGGTATATCAACCAAATTATTCCCTTCGTATTTCCTATTCATGACCTCACTAAAGTGTTAAATCCAACGTTACTTCATGTTCTTTTGTTATAACGGATCCATATTTCTTTTTGTTGGGTATATGCTTCTTTTTTCCCGTAGAGATTTCATTAATAATTCCAAGAGCAATTCCTACAACAAAGCCACTCCCTGAATTCATAGCTTTGTCAGCCTTATCTGATTTCCTGTCTAAATATTCTCTCCAATCATTCCTGATATTTCTTTTGACCTCAATATCAATACTGAAATACTTGGCATGCTCTGCCTTGTAATTTTCATTACTTCCTCGAAAACTTTAAGAAATCAATTTCTGTCTTTGTCTTCTTTTTATAGTATCCCAAGTATCACTTGATATCCATGGTTTTCTCCTTGTAACTGCATGTACCAAAACTTTATCTCTTAAAGTCTCTTAAGACTGTAAATCGATTCCTACATTCAGTTACAAAGATTTCTGTGCTCATCCTCTAGAAAGCTTTGTTGTATCAAAGTTAGGTATTCTATCTACATTTCTGTTGGGTTCTTTCAGTTTTAATATTTGTGTGGCAATGGGGAGCTGGTGATCATTACCAATATCTGCACCTCTATAGCTTGTTACATTTCCCAGAGTCGTCCTTCTCTCTCTATCAATGGCTATGTGATCTATTTGATATTTGTAATTGCCACATGGTGAAGTCCTTGTATATTTGTGGATCTCCTTGTGCTGGAAAAGAGTGCCTCCAGTAACAAGATGGTTTGTTGAACAATGACTTATAAAATGTGCCCCATTTTCATTTGCAACTTCGCCAAGAACCTTAACACCCATCACATTTTCTATCCCTTGATTATTCCTTCCAACTTTAGCATTGAAGTCATTAATCACAATTTTCCCATCTCTCTAGGTTCTCACCTATTATACTCTGCAGGTCTTCACAATATTCATCTTTCCTTTCTTCAGGGGAATCATTTGATTCGCATTTGAAGATGGAATCTTCGGGATCTTGAACCCTTCTGTGAAGCCTCTTCCCTTTTTGCCCAGCGGCATGCTGTCAAGCGTTTGCGGGGAGGGGAACGGGGCAATTTTAACCTGTCAAAAGGTTTTCATTCTTTCTGCCTCTCGCACGAGTGCGAAGGAGAGTACTGGAGCATTGGCGCACAGAATGCTGGTGGTGCTCAGTTTCTGCTGAAGCACAGTTTTTGGTGAAGGCACAGAAAAGCGCTGGCGTGCAGGAAACCAGTGTGTAGGGTGAATATACAAAGAATAGGCCAGACTATTTGGCCTCTATTTTGAGTTTTGAGGTACCTTACCTCTAGCATTAGAGGCGCTTTGACCTTTTATTTTGAGGTGCCATACTTCCGACAACATTAGAGGATATTTAAGCTCTATTTTGAGGTGCCATACCTTTAGTATTAAGGGCTCTATGACCTCTATTTTGAGGTACTTTAATCTTAGCATTATATGTTCTTTGATCTCTAATTTGAAGTGTTCTACCCCTAGCATTAGAGGCTCTTTGACCTCTATTTTGAGGCTCCTTACTTTAGCATTAGAGGGTCTTTGATCTCTATTTTGAGGCTTCTTACTTTTAGCATTAGAGGCTCTTTGACCTCTATTTTGAGGTTCCTTACGTTTAGCATTAGAGGCTCTTTGACCTCTATTTTGAGACTGCTCACTTTTAGCATTAGAGTCTCTTTGACCTCTATTTTGAGGCTCCTTACTTTTAGCATTAGAGGGTCTTTGACCTCTATTTTGAGGCTCCTTACTTTTAGCATTAGAGGCTGTTTGACCTCTATTTTGAGGCTCCTTACGTTTAGCATTAGAGGCTCTTTGACCTCTATTTTGAGACTGCTCACTTTCAGCATTAGAGGGTCTTTGATCTCCATTTTGAGGGTCCTTACGTTTAGCATTAAAGGCTCTTTGACCTCTATTTTGAGGCTCCTTACTTTTAGCATTAGATGCTCTTTGACCTCTATTTTGAGGTTCCTTACTTTTAGCATTAGAGGCTCTTTGACCTCTATTTTGAGACTGCTCACTTTCAGCATTAGAGGGTCTTTGATCTCCATTTTGAGGCTATTTACGTTTAGCATTAGAGGGTCTTTGACCTCTATATTGAGGCTCCTTATGTTTAGCATTAGAGGGTCTTTGACCTCTATTTTGAGGCTCATTACTTTTAGCATTAGAAGGTCTTTGACCTCTATTTTGAGACTGCCCACTTTCAGCATTAGTGTCTCTTTGACCTCTATTTTGAGGCTCCTTACTTTTAGCATTAGAGGGTCTTTCACCTCTATTTTGAGGCTCCTTACTTTTAGTATTAGAGGTCATTTGACCTCTATTTTGAGGCTTCCTATCTTTAGCATTAGAGGTTCTTTGACCTCTATTTTGAGGCTCCTTACTTTGAGCATTTGAGGTTCTTTGACCTCTATTTTGAGGCTCCTTACTTTTAGCATTAGAGGCTGTTTGACCTCTATTTTGAGGCTCCTTGCTTTTAGCATTAGAGGGTCTTTGACCTCTGTTTTGAGGCTCCTTACTTTTAGTATTAGAGGTTCTTTGACCTCTATTTTGAGGCTCCTTACTTTTAGCATTAGAGGGTCTTTGACCTCTATTTTGAGGCTCATTACTTTTAACATTAGAGGCTCTTTGACCTCTATTTTGAGGTGCTATACTCTAGTATTAGAGATTGTTTGACCTTTATTTTAATCCCCTTACCTCTAACATTAAAAGCTCTTTGACCTTTATTTTTGGGTGCTTTATTTCTAGCACTAGAAGCTCCTTGAGACCTCTGTTTTAAGGCGACTAACCGCTTCTTCCTCTATAATTAAAGGCTATTTTTTATACTTCTTCATATAAAGGCTTTCCTTCTCTATTCTCTTCTGTCTTTTATAGTTTTTCAAGATCTTCTTTGCTTAGTTCGCCAGTCTCCTTCGAGATTTCAAGAGACATTTCAGTGCTGTTTGTCCTCGGTTCGTCAGATTCCTCGGAGAAATCAATGGCTTTCATGTCTTTACCTATAAGGGCGATGGGTAAAGACATGGATGCCATTGATTTCTCGCCATACACTATACGCCATCATACAAAAGTCAACGAAGAGAAACACAATATATTTACCAATGCCGTCCTGATATGTTCTATCTTCAATGCCGAATTTTGAAGAAACACACGTCGCTCACCGCTTTGCACCAATGCAATCCAATTATAGGACATCGTTGCTAAACTGCAAGCAAATTATCCTTCAAGGCTCTTACATTATGATCTTCAAAGCTCGCCAACTTCGGCAGCACCTATCCAAACTACCTGTAGATGAAGGTGTTCTGAATAGCCTCCAGTTCATGCTGTAGCTGTAACAAAATTCTCACAGTCAGTTACCTGTTCCGCCAGAACGCGAGCTCTGTGAGTAAAGTGAAATCCTCCTCCTAATGTTCACTGCGTAAACTTCCATAGCTACAGTACATACAGATCGTGAGGTGTTGCAAGGTATGTTTTAAAAGAGAGAGAGAGAGAGAGATCAGGTCTTCAGAAGTCTTTTGGAATCCGGGGCGGAGCCGTTCAGAACTGCTCCGGGAAGATTCCGTTCTGGAGTCATTCAGAACTCTATGCTAAGTCTACGGCTATTTCTTCTGAAGTCATTTGGAAAGGAGATTCAGGAAGATTTTCTTCCGAAATCGTTCAGAGATTTCTGGAATCATTCAGAATTCCATGCTAAGTCTATGGAAATTTCTTCTGAATCCTTTTGGAGATGCACGAAGATTTTCTCCCGAAGCCGTTTAGGACTCGCGAAAAATTATCTTTATTTCTCTGGTTTCAATAGGCCCTAATAATAATGATAATGATGATGATAATGATAATGATAATGATAATGATGATGATAATGATGATGATGATGATGAATTACGTGATTTGATTTACAGCTCCGTGAAGATTCCATTCTGGACACATTCAGAACTCTATGCTAAGTCTACGGGTATTTCTTCTGAAGACATTTGGAGATTCAGGGTTTTCTTTCGAAGTCGTTCAGATTCGCATCTGAAATCATTCAGAATTCCATGCTAAGTCTATGGTAATTTCTTATGAATCCATTTGGAGAACCACGATTTTCTTCCAAAGCTATTTAGAACTCGCGAAAAATTCTCTTTTTCTCTGGTTTCAATAGGCCCTAATAATAATAATAATAATAATAATAATAATAATAATAATAATAATAATAATAATAATAATAATAATAATAATAATAATAATAATAATAATAATAATAATAATAATAGTATTAGTAGTAATAATAATAATAATAAAAATAATAATAATAATTTTTGTAAGTAACAATCTGCTACCTACAGCTCTCCATTTGGTTAATGCCTTTTCTGCTCTTGGTGTCATCATCATTATTCCTACCCCTTCTCTTATAACTCCATCTGTTCCTTAAGGGCAAGATATCCAAACTATATTTCATAAATTAATTCTCTACTAGCTGTAACTTCCCAGTTTGATTCATGGTTCTAACATTTCAATTACCAATTTTTCTTTAGTATTTACAAACCGGGAGTTTCTTAGCAACCCACTACGGCCGGGACTGGGGCCAATTCTTTTATTTTCGCTGTCCATAGACTGACTAAATCCATAGAGGATTCATAGGCTAAATTCATCAAAGAATAGCCAATTTCTTAGTGATGCGCAGCGCCTATCTAAATAAGGCAAGTGACCCCTGCCGGTCCATACTAATTCGAGTAAGATCAACTGCCTTTTCCAAATTACAGATGGAATTAATGGTCCTTTATTTATGGAACCCATGCCCCAAAGAGAATGTTTAGTGCCATTTTTAAAAGAACTGAAGCTGTTTTTTTGAGCATTCGGTTGAATTAAATAGACCCGTCATATATTCAAGCATTTAAATTGTCACGTATATGGCTATAGTATATATTGAATTGTTCACCTTTATTTCCAATTTTGTACTTGTCCCTATTTTCTCATTAGTAATAGGTTTGATTATCATTTTCTATGAAAAGAAAACTTTTTATTTTTTATTTTCTTATAAATCAATATGATTTCTATTGAAATGAATGATAGAAAATATTTTCAAAGAACTATCATTTATCTATATTTCTACTTAAAATTATTAAGAATATATATATATATATATATATATGTATATATATATAAATAAATAATATATATATATATATATATATATATATATATGTATGTATATATATATATATATATATATATATATATATATATATATATATATATATATATATAGATAGATAGATAGATAGATAGATAGATAGATAGATAGATAGATAGATAGTTTACAAAATCTATTACTTGATAACTTAACATTATGAATTGATGTTTTTTTTAAATTAAGTGTCCAAAATTGCCTTACCACTTTTCGAGGCGAGGCAAAATTGGACACTAGATATTCCATATTTTTTCATTCATTTTTTATTTTAAACCTTCCTTTAGCATCATCCACTAATTTGTTTTTAGAAAAGATAATTTCATGTATTATTTCTGAGAAACCCTAAAATGAAGGTGAGGCAATTATTGGACACCCATATTCAACAATTTATGTAGGGGTACTTAATACTTTTTAAAAACCAGACATACTAATATTTATAAAGTAGAAGGTTGGGCAATTTCTAATAGCATTATAGTTTTCGAAAATTATAAATAGTTTTAGAGATATTGTATCTGTCCAAAATTGCCTTACTTGTCCAAAATTGCCTCTGTCCAAAATTGCCTTACCCTACTATACTCTAAGCTGCTTATGATTTCATTTTCACTTCTGTGAAGTTTGGCAAAAATGTCACATTCAAGAGTCTGTCTGTCTGTCTGTATAGATTGCCTTACCTTGTGTAAGAGGTTTTGGAGAAACTCGTTTATTAAACCACACTTCCTTTGTAATCAAATGGAATCCTTACTTTTTTTTTTTAC
>NC_090727.1:132071519-132121519 GCF_036898095.1 Palaemon carinicauda | reverse complement strand
ATGATTAAAGTGAGTTTTGTGTCAACTAGAGAAGTCAGTTGTGGCGTGTACATTCCGTGTTTTATGACTTCTGTGGAACCGCAGTGAATTAATATAGTCAATAACGTAGACTCACGGTCTAGGACTTAACCGTGGTTAGACTCAAGGTCTATAGTATATAGACTACACGATCATAATATAGTCCGAAACTTTGATTTTGTTTAAGGAATTCAAGACGATATATTTTTTAATACCACTGAATGTTCTTCATGGAATAAAACCAGAATTATGGTTTTACAAAGAATACGGTTTGAAGGAATATATTTTTAATGTTAAATTCCTTCGTTGCAAGTTATTCTCGATGTAGTCGGTAGTTGTGTTCGATATAATACTGCATTTTTTTCGTTGCTCACAGCCTGAGTCATACCATTCCTTGATAGAGACCTTTAGCAATGGAATGTTTGTGTTTATTCATGTTTTATACGTGTTGGAATATTACCATGTATGATTTGCTCTCTTTAATTTCTTCTTTCATGATTTTCATTTTGTTTAGATGTCCATTGGGGAAGTCTCTTTAGTCTGTTGCTGCCAGTCTATAGTTTTATACCTTTAATGCTTATTACACACATACACATACATACATTGTGTGTGTGTGTGTGTGTGTGTGTGTGTGTGTGTGTGTGTTACTGTTAAGCCCAATGAAGTATGGCATGTAGGAAGCTTGACCTTGCTATTAGTTTTTCCTCTTTGGACTGATAGGTTGGTAGTAAGAAATCTGACGTTGCAGTGACCAGGGTCATCGACAACAGATATTCTTAGGTAAATATGTCCAGAGAAGTTAATCATGTTCTTTAATTTTCCTTTTAATGTGAGTATATATTTATAATGTTAGTAATAATAATAGTACATGAATTATCACCGGATAAATTTCTGCAATCCACGAGTGATTGTAAAACACATTTGCCCAAAGGTGTTCGTCCCAGTTATAGATTAAGTATTTATAGATTCGTAAGAATAACCTGCACAAGTGTCACGTAGTTTATATACTCATATACCGTTATAAAATCGATGGTTGGTACAGGCGACTTGCCTCCCTTGTAGTTCCTCCAGTCTACAAGTACGTTCATTTTGACACTCATTAAGGTGTTTTTATAAATTTCTTTAGGCTTATGTTTGTCACAAACGAGTATACTTGAACAGGTATAGGCCTACCTGATATGTTTGTTTACCACACAATATTGACTCTTCCTAGAAGTGGTAGTAATGATAATAAAATACCAGTGAATTCGTTTATAACTTCTTAATTAATTCATTCTTCGTGGTTTATGTTGGTATTTTTACCCTAAATGTATTTAGCTGATCCGAAGCTATGACCAGTTACAGTTGAAACCGACACAAATTCTCTCTCTCTCTCTCTCTCTCTCTCTCTCTCTCTCTCTCTCTCTCTCTCTCTCTCTCTCTCTCTCTCTCTCTCTCTCTCTCTCTCTCTCTTGTCTTATTTCTATATGCAAAGAAGATAATTAAACTAATATTTGGAACGAATATGCCATCTTTCTATTTACCTACCCACATACGAATTCTGGAATTCTGGGACCATACATTGGTAGCCTAATGTAGTTTTCTTAATAATGTAACAAACGTCTTGATAATATCTTAATAACAAGATTAAAGGCATTGAATTTATACACAGGTAAACAGGTCATGTAATGTATTTTATATGAATCCATTGTATTAGCATTCAATTATTATTTGTTATTATTATTATTATTATTATTATTGATGCTGTTATTATTGTTATCGTATTTATTTTTAGAAGTACTAAATGCATATCGTATAATTATTTGTTTAAATTCCCATTACTTCAAGAACGGTTCTTGTTTTCTGTAATTTGCCCACCATCTATATCATGAGAGAAAGGGTCACCATGCCTTATCTAGTTTTCACGTATATATATATATATATATATATATATATATATATATATATATATATATATATATATATATTGTATTAAATCAGAAGCAATTATATGATGTAATTATGATTATAAAATATAGATGGTAAATACTTGAACAAACTTTTCTGCGAGAAATATAATGCTATTTTCCCTGTTGGAGCACTCGAGCTTATAGCATCCTGCTTTTCCAACTAGGGTTGTAGCTTAGCATGTAATAATAATAATAATAATAATAATAATAATAATAATAATAATAATAATAATAATAATAATAATAATAATAATAATCATGATGATGATGATGATGAATGCCAATTCTCGATTTTTTTTCCTATTCATTTTTTTTTTGTAATAACACCCACTCCACTAGAACAATTTTTCGAACAGCAAGGAAGTATATAAAAACAGAATGATCATAACGCATTCAAAGCTGGGTAGAACAGCTGTGCAGGGAACACGTGAAGTTCAATGGTTGCTTATATTAATGGGTAAGTCTCTTATTTTCATTCCTTCCACACACTGAACACGAAAGTAGGCAGCTGTGGAATAACGTGGAGGAACTGTGAAAACTGGTAGAAATATTTTAATACGAGGTGTTGAAAGAATTTTTTAGACTATATTTTAACTATTTATGTCTCTCTCTCTCTCTCTCTCTCTCTCTCTCTCTCTCTCTCTCTCTCTCTCTCTCTCTCTCTCTCTATGTATATATATATATATATATATATATATATATATATATATATATATATATATATATATATATATATATATATATATACATGTATATATGTATGTATATGTGTGTATTTATATTTCTGGAAAAATTGCATTTATTTATTTTCCATGCATATTTACACATCAAACAACAATGACGATGATAATGGTGTTTAAGAAAATTGTTAGACTTGAGTGTTGTACTTTTAATGTATTTTATATAGTTATATATTTTTCATTTATTTAAAATATAAAATTTTATGCTTTTTCCATTTTTACACAACATATCAAACAACAATATTATTGATAACGGTGTTTAAGAAATTTGTTAGACTTATTATAGTTTTAATGAATTTTCTCTTTTGAAAAAAAAGCAATTATGTATTTTCCATTTAAATTTAAACAACATATCAAAGAATAATGAAAATATTGTTGAACGTGACTATAATCAAAATCACAGATGACAGGATAATGCTGCTCCCCTTAAATGTGTGCCAGTGTGTGTTCGTGGCACCGTTCCAAAATTTTGGCTCATAAGCTGTCTGGTTTGTTCTAAATTTAGAAGCTATGCGGCAGGACGGTGGTATATTTCCTTGTATTCTTCACACGAGAATGAAACAATACAGTATATTGTTATACTGTAGCATTCTTTAAGTAATACTGTAATTGTAAGAGTACTGCAATTCGTGTTCTGTCTATAGACAGAAGTGATTTAATTTTTTCAAAATTTTATGAATGTAATTTTGATCTGAATTGTCATTATTATTATTATTATTATTATTATTATTATTATTATTATTATTATTATTATTATTGTTTTTATTTTATTAATTTTATTATTTTATTATTATTATTATTATTATTATTTTTATTTTATTATTATTATTATTATTTTTATTTTATTAATATTATTTTTATTTTTTTCATTTTTATCATTACTACTACTACTACTACTACTACTACTACTACTACTACTACTACTACTACCACCCTAGTTGGAAAAGCAAGATGCTATAAGCCCAAGTGCTCCAACAAGGAGAAATAGCCCAGTGAGAAAAGGAAATAAGGAAAATAAATAAACGATATAAGAAGTCATGAACAATTAAAATGAAATATTAAAAAAAAAAACATTAAAACAGCATTAAACAGATATTTCATATATAAACTATTAAAGGACTTACGTCAGCCTGTTCAACATGAAAACATTTGCTGCAAACTTGAACCTTTGAAGTTCTACTGAGAGAGAGAGAGAGAGAGAGAGAGAGAGAGAGAGAGAGAGAGAGAGAGAGAGAGAGAGAGAGAGAGAGAGAGAGAGAGAGAGATTTTCTTTTTATTGCTAGACAGACTTGTGGGAGACTAAAGACGTCTTTTTATAACTATCAACAGCATAAAATGACTTAAGTGCCAACAACTGTTTCCCTCGAATACGATATCCAATGTAGAAATTATTAACATTGATTCGAAGTTGATAAGGTTTTTAAAATCATAATTATTATCATGGTTTTTATGACTATCATTTAATTATTTTTTTAATCAACGTAATAAGTGAGGGTATGTTTTAGTATACAGGAGTTTGGGATTAAACATCTTTATTAACGATTGGAAACAGCAAATTGGCCTATCCAATGTATTTGTTTGTTTCTCATAAATTTTCTATTTAGTTTCATCCTCATTATCTTTATCATCAATTTACAGTCTCGTTTTATCCTCAAAATTATCGCTTTTGTTATATTTCATATCTTTTTTGTTATTTGCATAGATTTTTATTTGACGATTAATATATATATATATATATATATATATATATATATATATATATATATATATATATACATTAGTTCTTTAATGTCATTCATCAT
Source organism: Palaemon carinicauda (assembly GCF_036898095.1). Classification (NCBI taxonomy): domain Eukaryota; kingdom Metazoa; phylum Arthropoda; class Malacostraca; order Decapoda; family Palaemonidae; genus Palaemon; species Palaemon carinicauda. The sequence continues at coordinate 132,117,010 of NC_090727.1, read as the reverse complement.
TTGCTTTACTAGAGTAATCAGTTTTAAAAAGAATTGTGTTGAATTTTGTAATTTGGTGTACGTTCACAGTAGTCGATTAGATTATCCTTACGTAACGTTTATGTTTTAAGTAGTGGGAAAACATAGTTACGAAATAACTAGTGCAGTTGGTGCCAGTGTCAATAAAGGTATTTTTATAATTTTAATATTATGCAATTCCTTTTAATATAAATTATTTCACTATTATTATTATTATTATTATTATTATTTGCTAAGCTACAACCCTAGTTGGAAAAGCAGGGGCTCCAAAAGGGAAAATAGCCCAGTGGGGAAAGGAAACAAGGAAAAATAAAATTTATAAAGAGTAACAATATTAACATAAATATCTCCTATATAAACTATAAAAACTTTAACAAAACAAGAGGAAGAGAAACAAGACAGAACAGCGTGCCCGAGTGTACTCTCAAGCAAGAGAACTCTAACCCAAGACAGTGGAAGACCATGGTACAGAGGCTATGGCATATCCTGATGAATCAAATTCAGATGCTTTTGACTGAGAGAGAATCACTATCTGCTCTTTTAGGACATAGCATAAATTGTGTACTGTAAATACTTTTGAGCAAAGGCGACTTAGCTATCCATTTGTTGTAAGATTCTAGCCAGGACTGCATTACTATGTTTAGATTCTCATTTTAAAATGTTTTTATTGGATTGCTTTAGGTTTTAAGGTTTGCAGTGTTCTTGCATGCATATGATAGGTACAATATCAAATAGTAGAATGTAATTTAAATTTGTCATTATACTTACCACCATTGCATCTCTCTCTCTCTCTCTCTCTCTCTCTCTCTCTCTCTCTCTCTCTCTCTCTCTCTCTCTCTCTCTCTCTCTCTCTCTCTCTCTCTCTCTCTCTCTCTCTCTCTCTCATTACATTAAAGTAAAAAAAAATATTGAGTATTATAATGAAAGTGAATAAAATTAACAGTCATTGGAGACTAAAAATAGAATGGAAGTAATAGGAGAAAAAGAATCGGCCACAATTATATGAAATTATCTCTTGATTTCAGAGCCTGGCAGAAGGCTACACTGCATTTGTATAATTAGGATCTATTTTAAAAAGATAATCTGAATTTAAGAAGAGTCAAGGTTCTTGTGTTAACAAAAAATGGCATTCAATAAAAAGTTACAAAAAGGCTTATCAGAAATATGGACTACTTTTTTATTTTGAGTTGGTTGTTTGACTGTGGTTGGGGAGGAATTAGTGGGTTGATCATAATGTGTAGGGGAGGATGTAGAAGGAAATGGAGAAGTAGAAAAAAATTGATTGCCTCTTTCTAGGTGTCCTTTGAGGCTCAGGTGGTTGCAGTAGATGTTTCTTTATTTCCTATCCTCACTTGGCTATTTTTCTCCATTGGAGCCCTTGAGCTTTTAGCATGCTGTTTTTTCCAACTAGGGTTGTAGCTTAGCTAGTAGTAATAATAATAAGGGTAAGTCTAAAGGCAGAGAAGGTGGTGTTTTTTTGTTGTTTTTTTTTTTGTCTGCTATCCTGTCTAATCCGATTTTGCACTTCATGTTTCAGGCTTCATTTGGAAGTGAACAATTGGGGACTTTTGGAACAGTTACTTGAGAAAAGGCAGTTAAAAAATGAAACTACGGGGTTCTTACGTAGATGACATCAAGCTCCATAAATCAGGAATTAATTCAATTATTCATTCTTAAACATGTCAAGATTGAAGACGACATCCTAAGGTATGAACATTTTCTCAAAACCTTGTATACGGATATTTATGCATAACAACGACGAATCTCATAAGGTACATTCATATGCCCAAAAACAAACAAATTTCCTTGATATAAATTATTTATTGTTGTTATTCTGACTGTCTCTATATTTATTATTGTTTTAATTAATAATTATAGTAAATGCCTCACTATAAGTATCAGTACTCATAATATCCAATTTCTGCACTGCACCTCTTGAAAAGCCATTTTGGGAACCAGATTTTTTCGCCCACACTAGTGTGTAGTGTATATACTGCTACTGCCTCACATGTATAATGGATTTTTCACCAACTTCGTGTTGGTCTTCTTTCTAGATCAAGAGAATTGCAACCCTTCTCATCCAGATAGGTTTGTGTATTTGGTTTAATTTTTATTTTCTCAGGCTGAGGTATATATCACCCCCACCTCAACTATCTTGTACAGATTTAATTCCATTCAAGCCATGCATATGCCACTTCAGCCATGTACTGAAATATAATTTTCTCCCTCCTTACTAGTCTTGAGCAGAAGTATATTCCACTGCTGGTTGTCTCACTCTTCTCACCAGAACTTAATGGCTTATGTGACATCAAAGTTTCTCAGCAACTATATGTGTTTTTGCAATATGCTTTTCAACACCAGATCCCCTTTCCCCTCATGCTGTTCTTGTAGCCTAAGCCTTCCCCACTTCTGGACTTCCCTCTTACTAATCATTCTCATCTATTCCTGGAGGTATTTAATACCTAATGCTTCTTTGAGACATTCTTACATTTATGCATCCTATGAATACAACCAATGTCTTCTGCACTAACCTATTCCAAGCAACCTCAGAGTAGGTGCTTCCTGTTCTCATGGTTTACATATACTCCATAAAAAGGTAAAGGAAAGACTTGAAAGTTCCTCTACACAAAACCCATGTGCATTAGCTCCCAGAACAGCGCCATCTATTGACAATGCACCCTCCTAAAATTCACTGAAAACCCCTACAGACATATCACAAATATTTATGGAATTTAAGCCCTTGCCAGTGGTATATTTCTTGCAGGTATTGCTTTTCTAAGAAATATGCATTTGTTCCAGCACTATACACAGACCTTACGCTCATTACGTAGGAGTATTATTTCGATGATAGCTGAAACCAGCTGTTAAAGATTTAGCGAGGTGTCACTACCCTCTGCTAGTTAGAGGAGGTGGGGTTAGGCGGGGTAAGACCAACCACCCCCTCATACCAGCTCTAGTAAACAACTGTCTCTTTTTATTTTGGCTTGGTAGAGTTAAGACTTAGTCTTGCTCGCTTGTTAAAACCTTTTAACAAGCTAATGATTAAAAGTAACTGGCCTAGAGTTTTAAAATTTCCCTTTTCTTTTTTATGGTGCCTTGCCTTAGGTTTGGACTCCGTTGCTTCCCAATGGCAGCCACCACCGGGTAAACTCTTTTTTGACCTCTGCCTTCCTTGGGACTTTCGGATCTCTGGAATGGTTTTTGAGGGTGTTACAGTTTATTGTGGTACTCTCTGCTTCTGCTCTCCTTTGTTCCTGCAGCTCTGGCGTAAGAATGAGAGCAGTGGCAGACTGTTTCCCTTCGGGGTAAACCCAGAAACGAGCTTTGGCTACGTTTCACAGGCAGCTCTCGATGCCGATCTTAAACTTGAACACAGCTTGTTGACAGGAAGCAGAGAGCGCTTTCCAAAGGTCTGCCTCCAGGAGTTAACCTCCACCAAGTGTTGGGCAACTTTCCCTTCCAAGGGAGAGTCACCCTCCACCAGCCACTGTCCAGCAATCTTCCTGATTGTGGGGAGAGTTGCCGACAGCTGCAACAGGGATTGGTTGCCTTTCCTGCCCACGGGAGATACTGCCTTTGCCCAAGTGGTTCCCTCCTTGGGGAATTCCTCCGTCAGGAGTCAGATTTGTCCGTGCCCTGCTCTTGCTCTTCGGAGTTTGGCGACGAAGTAGTTGAGCAACTTTCTGCAGTTCCTGCTCATCGCCTTCGTACCCTCAGGGTACAAAACAAGTTTTGTGAACAATTAGCCTCTTTGAGACTTTATCGCAGATGGTGATGCGAGCCGCCTCTCCTATCGACGAGTCTTGTACGTTGTAACTTTGTGGTCACTGCCAACATCGTACATGTTGGACACAAGAAAGCTCACGGAGCTCTGTTTTGCACTCATGGTTTCACTCTTATGAGGGAGAAACTTCTCGTAGGCTATAACTCTTTGGGATTACTGTATTACCTACAAAGTGCCTAATAAAGCTCATGGAGCTTTGTGAGGCCAAGCCCTTCGGGACCTACGCCTCATAGATGCAATCTCTTACGAGGGAGAAACTGCTGTTCTTCAAGTCTAGCACAGCCTTTTTCGTTCCCTTCCGAGGGGATAACATAAGGCTTCTTGCCAACTCCCTGTGGGGATAGGAGTAGTGTGAGTACTTCATAAAGACATTAGTTTTGCAGAGAAGTCATGTACACTGTTGTGCACCAATCCACTGACTTTTAGCAAGGTGGGTGTGCGAGTTCTTAGTTGCTCAACCTAGTATCTCACATTACATGTGCCCATTCTTACAGGTAAGAGTCAATCAGCGTTTGCTGACGCTCGCCAGCGTTCGCTAGCCTTGCTGGCAAGCGTAGACAGACCTCTCTAGTGTTTGTGTTCCTTGCGTTCTGGCCTAACAAACCCTTACTTATGAGACTGCTTCTTCATGGGAGGAGAACCCACCTGACACTAATCATAGCGAGGTCTGCTGGCAAACTCCCTTCCCTGAGGACATTTACACAACTACCGGCATTTTCTAACACCCCATAAAAGGGTGAAACAAACTCCTTTGGTTGCACATACGTGCTCCAAGACAATACCCTCGGGGTTATTGCCCCAAATATGGGTTACTGCTGATCGCTTGAGGCTTCCTTATGCTATCACTGTGCCCCTGGGGCACAACAAGTCTCGTTAGATGCCAAGTTTTGTGAAACTTAATCCTTCAGGGTTACTTTCTTAGGCCTGTTTTCCCTACGGAATGGAGAGCTCTTTGGAGCACTCACACAGCAGGCTAGTGAGACATACCCTTGCAAGGTTGTTTTTTTGCAAGCTTCTAGTCCCAATTGGATAGTCTCAGCTTCTGCTTATGTTCACAAAAGATAGCAAGCAAGTACTGTATTCACTTACGGGGATGCTTGTCCCGCCCTGGGCGGGCAGGCAAGCACTATATACAGTTGTAGGTTTGATCCCTGCACTAGCTGCATATACTTTTCATGGGCGCACACATTCTCATGAATATGTTAGCAATCCTACAGCTAGTCGATGACCAATTTCTTTGGGCAGTAATGTTGCAATTTGTCGCACATACAAAATTCCCAAAAGTGGGAGGGAACATTTGGAACTTATGCTAGTTTTGCTGGTCAGAAAGGAAAAATTACTAACATATTTGTCGTTTCTAAGGGATCTTAGTCATAGGATCTTTCACCTCTCACGCAAGGATGGTAAATATCGCCCAGAAGATCCAACGTACCTAGAAGAATGGTACATATTGGAAACACATTTATTATTATTATTATTATTATTATTATTATTATTATTATTATTATTATTATTACTTGCTAAGCTACAACCTTAGTTGGAAAAGCAAGATGCTATAAGCTCAGGGGCTCCAACAAGGAAAATAGACTGGTGAGAAAAGAAAGCAAGGAAAAATAAAATATTTTAAGAATGGTAACATTAAAATAAATATCTCCTATGTAAACTATAAAAACTTTAACAAAACAAGAGGAAGAGAAGTTAGATAGAATAGTGTACCCGAGTGAACCCTCAAGCAAGACTAGAGAACAATGGTTTGATTTTGGAGTGTCCTCCTAGAAGAGCTGCTTACCATAGCTAAAGAGTCTCTTCTACCCTTACCAAGAGGAAAGTAGCCACTGAACAATTACAGTGCAGCAGTTAACACCTTGGGTGAAGAAGAATTGTTTGGTTATCTCGGTATTGTCAAGTGAATGAGGACAGAGGAGAATCTGTAAAGAATAAGCCAGACTATTCGGTGTATGTGTAGGCAAAGGGAAAGAACCGTAACCAGAGAGAAGGATCCAATGTAGTACTGTATTGTCTGGCCAGTCAAAGAACCCCATAATTCTCTCGCGGTAGTATATCAATGGGCGGTTGGTGCCCTGGCCAACCTACATTTGTGTTCCATTCAGACATCTTGCAATTTATGGAAGAGGAACCCATAATCATTCTCATTGCTTGCAAGGCCTGCAAGATCTTCCCTTCACGACTGCCAAGTTTTCTTATGATCTTCCCTTTTTTTCCCCCCTTTGAACGTTCCGATTGCATTCTCTCCCCTTGAGGAACAATTTCTCTCTCTTGTTCCCTATGGGATTCAATGGATGCTGCAATTGGGAATCACGCGATCAACACCTTGCAATTTGAACTTGAATTATTTTTTAGGCTATCGATACTTTTGAGCACCAGGGAACTAATACAACTGTCTCTTGTCATCTGTTCCTTCCCAGAACTTCTACCCTAGAGGTCTTCCAACATGGTAGAATCTTTCAACGCTCAAGATCTTTTGACACGCTGATTGTTCCAGCACCTGGATCTTTCCACATCCAGAGTACGGGCCAAGGCATGAGATCTTCCCACCCTCATTTTCTTGATAAGGATTGTGATAGATGACTTCTCAAGTCATAACTCGGCACTCGTACAAGAACCGAGAAGTCGCATTGTGCTAAAATGAAGGTAAGGTAAAGGTGTCTGATTTCAGTTCCAGTTTCATCAACATAGATGCTCACCAGAATGTCAGTCTGGCAAGCCCAACCCTACACTGTAGTGCCCAACTACTGCAGTGGCCTCTCCGGTAAACAGCTTAAAATTCACAGTTCTGGGCGGGGATCGATCTGCTGCCATGTGAATGCTAGGTGAACACGTTATCACTGTACTAGCCTGGAGGATCCTTTTTAACTTAGGACAGGCATGAGTGGTGCTTTTATGCATCTTTATGCATCTTGTGGTGCCACACTCTTCCTTTTGCCTTCCAGGGGCTAAGGCACATGGAGCCACTAGCCTTGGAAAGCATAAGAGCAGAAGCTGTTCGTTTTTTGAAGGAAATTAGCTAACACTTGTTCATCTCTTCTTCCTCTCGGGGGATCTTCCCATTCTGTTCACAGATTGGCCGCTGAATGCCTTGGGGGATCCCTCGAGAAATGTCGAGAGAATCATTGATCCTACGACATCGAAATTTAGTCCATTCCCTACAAAGGCAAAGATCTTCATGCTTACTAAGATCTTTACATTCATTCATGTGATGGTGACAAGACTTATCTTGCTGTATGAGGGACTAGTTCCTTATGTGTGGCTTGCTGGCAATCAGTCTTATAGTTCTTAAAGCAATGCTAGGTAGCAATCAGCTTTCCCCTTGCCTTTTGGTTTGTTGTGACATGAATTCTGAACGATCTACAGTACCTTGGTAGCTATAAGATGATTTTGAATACAGGAGCTCATCTCCTCCGGGGGATCGGGTGTCCACAGATGTATGTGGATAGGGATGGGATTCCCACCTTTTTCCTATTTGTGTCAGGGTTTTATCCGCACAAGAAAGGCACCTACTTTTCAACCCACCTGTAATGCATGCTGCTGGGCTACTTTGTAAGTGTGTTTGGTAAAGCACTCGGTAGCGTTAAGGAACAACATGATATGTTCGGGATGTACTGTACGTCATTAGAAGGAGCTAGTCTTACAGACCCTTAACAAGCAGGTGCACTCTTGGAAGGCTGACAAAGTAAAGCTGTTTGCAAGGTTCATCCAGGCATGAATGCTGTACGAGCAAACACACCCAAGTGACTGGGACTTGGCGTAAGGTTCAGTTGTGATCCCTACATCGTTGCAAGGCACAAAGGCTTCGTAATTCAGGTTTTCACCTTTGCCCAACTGGCTCGCCATTAGTTGGACAAGAAACTTTACTGTATTTTTTCTCCCCAGTCTGTCTGCAGCATTCGAGGACTCTTTCCAATATCCCTAAGAAATCAATACTGTACGTTTAATCCTTTCGTCCCACCTTCCTATTTTGATGGTATCTAAACAGTCATTTGGCAACAAGGTTTGACATTACCATGATCACTCCCAAGCAGACATATGCTAAATGATGTCCTTATCAGCTGTTTACTATATTCCTTGGTCAGGAAAACTCTAGCCCTCAATCCAAAATTTCTATTAGATCTTAGATCTGGATTATAAAAGAATCGACAAGACCCCTGAGGACCTTCTAGGGAGCTAAAGCCAATGGGAATATCTCGCAGGTTCACAGGCCTCTTAAGTGGTCCCTCTTGAACCCACCGGCAGATAATGCTTCAAACCACGTGACTGTCCTCGGCTAGCCTAGTCCTGACAATGCAGACATAACCTTGCCTGAGTCGCACATCATTCTGAAGGTAGGGCATCTCCATCACCAAAATTCAGTACAGTACCCAGCAACCAGCCGTTTATGTGATTAGACTATAATTCCTCACACAGCAAAGGAGGAGAGGGGGCAAAAATACCAGAACCCTGTTTCTTTGTGGGTTTATGGGACAATCAAATGTACTTTTCCTACTGGCAAGATGAAAAGACCATTTGGATTCATCTGCATTAATAGGATCTATCTCCTATTACCTAAGGGAGTACAGTACTGTATTGTACACACAAGTCCCTGGCTACCAGTATCCTTTGGTGGTACAGTAGTTGCTCAAAAGATCTCGCAGCAAACTTAGCTTCTTTACAGAACAAAAAATATCTCATTTCAGGTAGTGATCACAATGTATATTTGGAATGAGTTAAGATCAACTGTGCTTTTTACCTCTCCTTTCTTTTCCTTCCTTAGGGTGCAGTAGTTACTCCATGCTTTGCTGGATTGGATGATAGATGCAGGTGAGCCACATGATCTAGCAACTTATTTTTAGCAATAAGTTTATTTAGAAGCATCTGCATCTCCTCCATCTTTTACTCTTATAGAGAACAAATTTGCCTTGACATTTCTCGGGACAGTACACCTGCCAGTTACTCCCTCCTAAGGATAAGTTTCCTGTCGAAGAATGAGGTTTTTTTTTTTGTTTAGGAACAAATCAAATTTTAAAAAATTATTTGTATCTTTCCCACTGAGGCTCCAATCACGGATGATGACAACATTAACTTTGTTAATAATTTCTCACCCAGTGTTGATAATGTACAATAGTTCTTATACTGGATCCCCTGGCTATGGCCGTTGTGCTCCCTGAGCTGGATCCTTTGGATATTTCATCTGTCCCTGATTATCCTGTTATGTCTAGATCTATCTCCCCCCTAGGAGTGTGCTGAGTGGAGATCTTTATGTGTCAGATTATACAGATAAGATCTTTCCCCTGTTGGAGGTGTCTCCAATTATAGTTTTGAAAGTATCTCTGGGTTCCCGTCGTAACCTTAGAGTAGAGCCTGGCATTTCCTTCAGTACTGAGGCAGCCTTACTGAAAAATCCTTATTACCAGTCTCCAGCTCGAAATAACAAGCATGACCTGCCCTCATAAGGCTAGGGATCCTCGGCACAGATCTCCTCATAAGAGTTCCCTGGATGCATCATTGGACATATCATCTCTTTATTATGAGGGTAGTCAGACCGTTTCTCCTTCCAAGACTAATAACGCTGTGAAGTAGAGTATAACAAACTCTGCTTTACCCAGAATTTCAGCCATTAATAATTCAGCTAGTTGAACCTTCAAAATAACAAGTTGGAGTCTGCCACTGATCTTAACGTGATGTCACTGTACGCGCCGTGTGAAGTAACTTCTCCGCATCTTGGACAGGCCAACAGGTCTAAGCAAGTTGTCACCCCTAAACATCATAGTGTCACAAAAAGTGTGAAATTATTCATCCGCAAATTAATGATGTCAAAGCTTAAGCTAATGCAAGTTCATCATACCCCAGAGGTCATGGTAAATCGTTTCTCATTAGTTAAAGGTTCACCTTTATAAACTTTTGGGTAGGAAACAGAATGATAAAGCCTTAACTTTAGCTTATGACAAGCTTGTGTCCTACGTTAACGACAAACCTATTAATCGTCATGACCGTCCACACACTAGCTCCTAGCCTAATGTTTATGACGCTTAAACCACATGTTCTACGGAATACCATTTTATTTTAGATAATTCTTTGCAGATACAGAGTGTAGATAAGGGGCATGGAATGTTTCCCCCTTCCCAAGAGTCACTACCCCATCTGACACAGATGAAGGAGCTATTGGCAGACAATGTAGATGTGGCCCATGCCGTAGGAATTCTAGGTAGCAGAATCTTGAAAATTCTCTCACCTCGCAAATTGATCTTTTAGACTAATTCCTCCACTTCACACACAGTTGCTAGATGCGATCGTTTTTAAAATGGGAGTGAGGTGGTATCCTCCCGTTCCCTCTCAATCTCCTATTCCTGTCACAATATGAATGACACAAGGGAAAGGAAGGACGTCCAAGGAAGAATTAAGAACTCGGCAACCGTTAAAATGGAACAACCGATTTACTGTATTACATTATCAATATTAATGACTCTCCGGAGAACCTCAATGTGCGGGTGAGTACTAGCCCTGTTGATGTACCTCCCAGTGTTAAGGTCAGAAGCCTAACACTCTTATTAAAATTATGAGCCTCATCCATCGTTTGGATGGATTGCATGAGCCCCCTCTTGCACAAACCACTAATAGATGGCGTGCTATCGACTATCTTTCCACAGCCTCAAAGCCTCAGACAAAGGTTTGATGTGGCCCTTTCTAATCAGACTAAAGATGTGCTAGACTTTCTGAATACACAATCTCAGCATCAAAAAACTCGCTTAAAGCCAGTAGATCCTCAAAACTACAATCGTTACCTCTATCACGCCAGAAACATTTTTATGTTCACTGATGCTTTTCAGTCCACTTCCCATTGTGGTTAAACTGGTCCCATCAGTATCAGCAGAGGTTGCAGCTATGTCAGCAATACAAGCCTGCTCGTGGATAGACTATTGGTCTGGAGCATTATCTTCCTTTGCAGTATCAGAGGACCTTTAGAATGAGCATGTTAGTGAACAATTTGAGGAATTATCCAGATCTGGAGACAAAGCCTTAGAGTTCCTTCTACATGAGAACGTACATTGGGACCTCTACATACGATTGTCTTTACATACGATTGTTCCAACACCCGAAGTAAAATTCGATCAAATTTTCGTCTCGACACCCGAAGTCTTGCTCCAACATCCGACGTAGATCATACGCGTAGAATTTTCTCGAAGCGTCAATTGTTGTTTCTTGTTTACGGTGGTAGACGGCAGCGCGTCGGAGGGACGCCATCGAGCATCGCCTTGATCATTTCTCAGTTCTCGTGCGCATCGTGTGGTTGTTCTCTGATCGCTCCGTTATTAACAGTGATTTTTATCTTCCTTTTTCACGCTTTGTTTTTTTATTTTACGTATAATCATGGGTCCTAAGAAACTTAGTTTCGGTTTAGGAAGTAGTAGTTGTGAGAAAAGGAAGAAGTCAATGCTTTCATTAGAACTAAAGCAAGGAATTATTGAAAAACATGAGCGCGGTGTTCATGTGAGCGATCTGGCTAAACAATATGGCCGGAATATGTCTACGATCTCGACGATCATCAAACAGAAGGCAGCCATTAAATCAGTCAAACCATCGAAGGGGATCACCATTATTTCTAAACATCGTAGCCCTACCCTGGAAGAGATGGAATGCCTTTTGTTGATATGGATAAAGGACAAAGAGATAGCGCTATCTATTGTGACTAGAAGGCGGTGGGCTCTGGGGGTGACACAGGGGAGAGTTCAACCGATCCTACGATGGAGGAATTCAAGGCGTCTCGAGGTTGGTTTGAGAAATTTAAGAAACGTACCGGGATTCATTCAGTTGTTCGACACGGAGAGGCTTCAAGTATGGACACCAAGGCTGCTAACGATTTTGTTAAGAAGTTCAAAAAGATCGTGGAGGAGGAAGGCTACGTAGAGCAGCAAGTTTTCAACTGTGATGAAACTGGTCTGTCTTGGAAAAAGATGCCTAGTCGAACATACATTACCGCCGAAGAGAAGAAAATGCCTGGACATAAGCCTCTGAAGGATCGGTTGACTCTTGCCCTTTGTGCCAACGCCAGCGGGGACTGCAAAATAAAGTTGTTATTGGTTTACTATTCTGAAAACCCTAGGACATCTAAGGCACATAGAATCAATAAGGCCATGCTGCATGTTTTGTGGCGTGCTAATTCTAAGGCTTGGGTCACTAGGCATATCTTTGTTAAATGGGTAAACCTCGTTTTTGGCCCTGCTGTTAAGAAGTACCTTCAGGAGAGGAATTTGCCTTTGAAGTGCTTGCTTTGCTTGGATAATGCACACGCTCACCCCCCAGGACTCGAAGATGATATCGACCAGTACAAATTCATCAGAGTGCTGTATCTTCCACCGAACACCACCCCTATCCTCCAGCCCATGGACCAGCAAGTCTTCTCTAATTTCAAGAAGCTCTACACCAAGCATTTATTTAAGCAGTGCTTTAATGTCACGCAAAGCACCAACTTAACTTTGCGTGAATTTTGGAGGAGCCATTTCAATATCGTGTACTGCTTAAAGATCATAGATCAGGCTTGGGAGGGAGTAACTTGTCCGACACTGAATTCAGCTTGGAAGAAGCTTTGGCCTGATGCTGTTTCTCCCAGAGCTTTTGAAGGTTTGGGCCCTGACCCTTAACCTGTGCTTGCCGTAGAGGAAGACGTAGAAGAGATTGTATCCCTTGGCAAGTCCATGGGTCTGGAGGTCGATGAAGATGACATCACCGAACTCGTCGATGATCATCATGAAGAGCTCACCATCGAGGAACTCAAGGAGTTGCAAGCCATGCAGCATGATGAGTTCCAAGCGCAGTTGAGTGAGTCGGAGGAGATAGAGGAGGTAGGTCATATCTTAAGTTCGGCTGAAATAAAACAGATGTTGGCATATCATCAACACATGGTTGATTTCATCGATAAGCATCACCCACAGAAACTTCAGGTTTGCTGTGTAGTTTCACAATTCGATGATGTCTGTTTAACTAATTTCAGAAAAATTCTAAAAAGCCGTACCAAGCAATTTTCTCTCGATAGTTTCTTTAAAAAATCTATGAAGCAGTCTAGTGATCGTGATGAAGAGAAAGAAAGTGAAGCAAAGAAAAGTAAGAGCGAATTCAGTGAAAGTGATGCAAATTAAAAATAGAAAAGAAAAAAAAATGTAAAAAAAAAATATAAAATATTAAAATGCAAAAAATAAAATAAGCTAAGTTAGGTTAAAGTTCACGTAGTGTAAGTTAGATTAAATTATGGTACGTTATCGCAGTCGCCATCTCTACCTCCACGCTGGTCTTCCGTCTCCTTCTGCATAGCAATTCCTACACCTGCGTTGGCCTGTCTCTAAGGTAATGTCAATAAAAACCCCTTTTTTATTTATTATTATTCTTTTTTAGATCTTTCTGTATTATGCAATTGTATTAATGTTATGTGTAATTATGTGTAGTAATTTATTAAGGAGTTATCATGGGTTTTTGGGCTGTGGAATGAATTATGATATTTTGATTATAAAATAAATTTTTGAATATACTTACCCGGTGAATATATAATAGCTGCTGCTCCAGCGGCTCGACAGAAAAACACACAAAAACTCGCGAGCGATCGCTATGAAGGTTGCGGGTGTGCCCACCAGCGCCAACTATCGGCCAGATACCGCATATGCATGTAAACAAGCCTCAATTCTTCTCGTCCCGCTGCGTCTCTATTGGGGAGGAAGGGAGGGCCTTTAATTTATATATTCACCGGGTAAGTATATTCAAAAATTTATTTTATAATTAAAATATCATTTTTAAATATTTAACTTAGCCGGTGAATATATAATAGCTGATTCACACCCAAGGTGGTGGGTAGAGACCAGAGTTGATTAAGTTTACAGCGTATATGCTTAGAGTTTTTGACAGTTATAATATAACAAAACCCAAATATATAGGTACCTGGTAAGGAAGTTGACTTAGACGATTACTCTGCCTTGTAAGTCTGTCTTCCTCACGAAGCCCAGCGATCCTCTTAGGATGCTGAAAGTCTCCCAGGAGCTGAAGTATCAAGGGCTGCAACCCATACAACAGGACCTCATCAAACCCCTAATCTGGGCACTCTCAAGAAATGACTTTGACCACCCGCCAAATCAATCAGGATGCGAAAGGCTTCTTAGCCTTCCGTACAACCCAAAAAACAATATTAAAAACATTTCAAGAGACAGATTAAAAAGGATATTGGAATTAGGGTAATGTAGTGGTAGAACCCTCACCCACTACTGCACTCGCTGCAACGAATGGACCCAGTGTGTAGCAGTCCTTGTAAAGAGTCTGGACATCTTTTAAGTAAAATGACGCGAACACTGACTTGCTTCTCCAAAAAGTCGCGTCCATAATACTTTGCAGAGATCTATTTTGCTTGAAGGCCACGGAGGTTGCTATAGCTCTTACTTCGTGCGTCTTAACCTTAAGCAAACATCGGTCTTTCTCATTCAAGTGAGAATGAGCTTCTCGTATTAAAAATCTGATAAAATATGACAAAGCATTCTTTGACATAGCCAATGATGGTTTCTTAACTGAGCACCATAATGCCTCAGATCTACCTCGTAAGGACTTAGTACGAGCTAAATAGAACTTAAGAGCTCTAACAGGACATAACACTCTTTCCAGTTCGTTGCCTACGATCTCTGATAAGCAAGGAATATCAAAAGATTTAGGCCAAGGACGAGAAGGCATTTCATTTTTGGCCAGGAAACCAAGTTGAAGTGAACAAGTGGCTTTTTCTGTAGAAAAGCCGATGTTCTTACTGAAGGCATGAAGTTCACTGACCCTTTTAGCCGAAGCCAAGCACACTAGGAAAAGTGTCTTGAGGGTGAGATCCTTCAGGGAAGCTGAATGTAATGGCTCAAACCTGTCTGACATGAGGAACCTTAGGACCACGTCTAAGTTCCATCCAGGAGTTGCCAAACGACGTTCCTTAGAGGTCTCGAAAGACTTAAGGAGATCTTGGAGATCTTTATTGTTGGAAAGATCTAAGCCTCTATGCCGAAAGACCGAAGCCATCATGCTCCTGTAGCCCTTAATCGTGGGAGCTGAGAGGGAGCGAACATTTCTCAGATGTAAAAGAAAATCTGCGATTTGGGCTACAGAGGTACTGGACGAGGACACAGATGCTGACTTGCACCAGTCTCGAAAGACTTCCCACTTCGACTGGTATACTCTAATGGTAGAAGCTCTCCTCGCTCTTGCAATCGCACTGGCTGCCTCCTTTGAAAAGCCTCGAGCTCTTGAGAGTCTTTCGATAGTCTGAAGGCAGTCAGATGAAGAGCGGGGAGGCTTTGATGGACATTCTTTACGTGGGGCTGACGTAATAGATCTACCCTTAGAGGAAGACTTCTTGGAAAGTCTACCAGCCATCGAAGTACCTCGGTGAACCACTCTCTCGCGGGCCAGAGGGGAGCAACCAACGTCAACCTTGTCCCTTCGTGAGAGGCGAACTTCTGCAATACCTTGTTGACAATCTTGAATGGTGGGAATGCATATAAGTCCACATGAGACCAATCTAGGAGAAATGCGTCTATGTGTATTGCTGCTGGGTCTGGGACTGGAGAGCAATAGATTGGAAGCCTCTTGGTCATCGAGGTGGCAAAGAGGTCTATGGTGGGTTGACCCCAAGTCGCCCAAAGACTCTTGCACACGTCCTTGTGGAGGGTCCATTCCGTGGGAATTACCTGACCCCTCCGACTGAGACAGTCTGCCAAGACGTTCAAGTCGCCCTGGATAAACCTCGTTAACAGGGAGATGCCTCGATCTCTTGACCAAATGAGCAGGTCCCTTGCGATCTCGTACAGCGTGAGGGAGTGTGTGCCTCCTTGCTTGGAGATGTACGCCAAAGCTGTGGTATTGTCGGAGTTGACCTCTACCACTTTGTTTCGAAGGAGACTTTCGAATTTCATCAAGGCCAAGTGGACTGCCAAAAGCTCCTTGCCGTTGATGTGCATGCTCCTCTGACTTGAGGTCCACAGACCTGAGCATTCCCGACCGTCCAGGGTCGCACCCCAACCCAAATCCGACGCGTCTGAGAATAATACGTGGTTTGGGTTCTGAACTGCTAGGGAAAGTCCCTCTCTCAGACTGATATTGTTGTTCCACCATTTCAGGCATGCCTTTACTGGTTCGGAGACCGGGATTGAGACCGTCTCTAACGTCTTGTCCTTGTTCCAGTGAAAGGCTAGATGGAACTGGAGAGGCCGAAGGTGTAGTCTTCCTAGCGAGACAAACTGCTCCAGGGATGATAGAGTTCCTACTAGACTCATCCAATTCCTGACTGAGCACCGTTCTCTCTACAACATTAGTTGGACTTTGAGCAGGGCTTGATCTATTCGGGTGGCAGACGGAAAAGCCCGAAAAACTGGACTGCGAATCTCCATCCCTAAATATAGTATAGTTTGGGATGGAATCAGCTGGGACTTTTCTAGGTTGACCAAAAGTCCCAATTCCTTGGTCAGATCCAACGTCCAATGAAGATCCTGCAGACAGCGATGACTGGACGACGCCCTGAGAAGCCAGTCGTCCAAGTACAGGGAGGCTCGGATTCCCGATAAATGGAGGAATTTTGCCACATTCCTCATGAGCCTTGTAAACACGAGAGGAGCAGGACTGAGGCCAAAGCACAGGGCCCGAAACTGGTATACCACATTCCTGAAAACAAACCTCAGAAACGGTTGGGAATCTGGGTGTATAGGAATGTGGAAGTACACATCTCGTAGGTCGAGAGAGACCATCCAGTCTCCCTTTCTGACCGCTGCTAAGACTGACTTCGTGGTCTCCATAGTGAACTTTGTTTTCGTAACAAAAACGTTGAGAGCACTGACGTCAAACACCGGTCTCCAACCTCCTGTCTTCTTTGGGACTAGGAAGAACCGGTTGTAAAACCCCGGTGATTGAAGGTCCGAGACTTTCACCACCGCTCCCTTCTCTAGCAACAGAGACACTTCTAGGTTTAGGGCTTGTCTCTTTGACTCCTCTCGGTACCTGGGAGAGAGGTCGATGGGAGTTGTCACCAGAGGAGGTTTGCGTACAAACGGAATTTTGTACCCCTCTCTGAGCAACCGAACAGACTGTTGGTCTGCGCCCCTCTTCTCCCAGGCCTGCCAGAAGCTCTTCAATCTGGCTCCTACCGCTGTCTGAGGCTGTGAGCAGTCAGACTCTGCCACGTGAGGACTTGGCTCCTCTCTTCTTACCTCTCTTTCCCTCGGCACGAGCACTTCCCCTGCTGGGAGCTCTGCCACGAAAGGGCGGGATAAATCTGGATGCCGGAGTCTCGATCCTGGGTCTTACAGCAAAGGATGTAGAAGGAGTCCCTTTGCGAGCAGAGGACGCTATCAAGTCATGGGTGTCCTTCTGCACAAGCGAAGAAGCTATGTCCTTAACCAATAGTTGCGGAAACAAAGACGTTGATAAGGGAGCAAAGAGCAGTTCTGATCTCTGACAGGGAGTAACTCCTGCCGAAAGAAAAGAGCAAAGGGACTCTCGCTTCTTTAAGACTCCCGACGTAAAAGAGGAGGTGAGCTCATTGGAACCATCGCGGATGGCTTTATCCATACATGACATTATAAGTAAGGAAACATCTCTGTTAGCAGACTAGATTTTCCTACTTAAAGCTCCTAATGACCAGTCAAGGAAGTTGAAAACTTCAAAGGCCCTGTATACGCCTTTCAGCAGATGGTCAAGGTCCGAGGAGGACCAACTAATCTTCGAGCGTCTCATGGCTAGGCGGCGGGGAGAGTCTACGAGGCTTGAGAAGTCACCCTGGGCAGAGGCAGGGACTCCCAAGCCGAGAACTTCTCCCGTGGCATACCAGACGCTCGATCTAGACGAGAGCTTTGACGGAGGGAAGGCAAAGGCCGTCTTCCCCAAACTCCTCCTGGTATCCAACCAGTCGCCTAAAAGTCGTAAAGCTCTCTTGGAAGAGCGAGAAAGCACTAGCTTAGTAAAGGCTGGCATGTTAGCAGGTAAGCCTAGAGCAAACTCAGACGGTGGCGAACGAGGAGCAACGGTAACAAAGTGATCGGGAAAAAGCTCCTTGAAAATTAACATGACTTTCTTAAAGTCCATCGAAGGAGGAACCGTTCTAGGTTCGTCTACATCCGAAGGATGATCATCATGATGAGGGTCAGCAACGTCCTCATCTGAAGGATCTTCATCCGACAACTGCTGAGTAACAAGCAAAGGGGTTGGCAATGCTTGACACGCAGAGTCCACACGCACTGGTGCATCAGTAGCAGTCCAGGACGCTACGTCATGTAACTGCTTAACAGCCTGACTGTCAACAACAACAGGAGGGGGAGGACGCTCGACGTCAACTCGAGACTGTTTTGACTGCCTAGACTGAGCAGTCAAAACAACTCTAGACTGCGGTGTTTGACGCTCTGCTTTCAAAACAAGTCAACTCCGCTGGTTGGCGAACGTCCTGAACGTCAACAAGAGCATTAGGAAGTGGCTGAACGTCCATATGCGGCTGAAAGTCAACACGGGACTGCATTGAGTGAGGCTCTATAAAGCGTGACTGACGTGACTTAGTAACGCCAACGTCAACAGGACGAGCAAAGGCTCGTTTTGGAGGCTGAAGGCCAGGATCTCGATTAGCTAAGCGGCGAGGATCATCGTGAACCTTTTCAGCAGAATAGTCTTCCATAAGGGAGGCGAGCTTGATCTGCATGTCTTGCAGTACAACCCATTTAGGGTCAACGGGAATGGGTGCGGTAAAAGACGGGGGTAACGTCTGAGACTGCACAACCTTGCCTACACCAAGACTCTCTGAGCCTGTGTAACGTTGCTGCTTAGGCGGCGAGCAGTCTTCCGATGACTGCAAAGGGTCAGAGCTGTCCCAATGGCTACAACCAGGACGCTGGACCTGTCCTGAAGGGACCGACTTTCGCTTCAAGGGCCTTGAAACCTTGCTCCACGGTTTCTTATGCGAAAAGCCTTCGGATGACGAGGAGAAAATGGTCTCTCTCGTCTTATGGTAGGTGCGGTCTTGATGAGACACGCCTGTTACCATAGAGGGAACGTCTGTTCGCTGATCAAGGCCTCTCGAACCCATAAGTCGTACGACATTACTTCTCCCCTGGGCTTGGGAGCTTGCAAGAGGTCTCGGACTAGGCGAACGACAGGCACGAACAGACGAACCCTCGGTCGCAACACTGAAAACACTTTGCGCACTAATCACTTTCCCACGATTTTCCGCTGTGGCACTCTGACTCTTAAGCTCTTTAACGTCAGCCATGAGTTGATTACGATCTGTAGCTAACGACTCAACTCTTTCACCCAAAGCATGAATGGCACGTAACATGTCCCGCATTGATGGTTCCTGAGTGCCAGTAGGGGGTTCAGGCACAACCACTACAGGGGAAGGATTAGGTTCAGGGGCATGGGGAGAGGAAAAATCTACTGATCTAGAGGAACTCCTCCTCACCCTATCTCTCTCTAGCTTACGAGAATACTTGTCATATTCGAGCCAATCGAATTCCGAAAGGCCCACGCACTCCTCACACCGATCTCCTAATTGACAGGTTTTACCCCGACAATTAGAACACACAGTATGTGGGTCGAGAGAGGCCTTAGGAAGACGCCTATTGCAATCCCTAGCATTACACTTACGAAATCTAGGAATTTGAGAAGGGTCAGCCATTTTGAATTAGTCAAAGAAAGTCCAAAAAACAATCCAAGTCATCAACAATTAAATCTGTCCAAAAAAGAGTTCAAGAGTTTAAGTTGAGGATAAAACACCTGCACTGCAAAAGCTCAAACCAAAATGAAGTACTTCACCAAGTCTGTTGAAAAAACTCCAGGTTATACAGCGAGTAATGATACGTCTTGTCGTTAAGGCCGACAGAGAAGATTTGAGGCTTGTTTACATGCATATGCGGTATCTGGCCGATAGTTGGCGCTGGTGGGCACAACCGCAACCTTCATAGCGATCGCTCGCGAGTTTTTTTGTGTTTTTCTGTCGAGCCGCTGGAGCAGCAGCTATTATATATTCACCGGCTAAGTTAAATATTTAAAAATACAAATTACAGTGTATTCTTCTGGGAATATTTGCTCCAACATACGATCGTTTTAACATATGAAGAAGTTCCCGGAACGAATTAAGATTGTACGTAGAGGTACTACTGTATTCCTTTGGGATAATTGCATTCCAAATAGACATGATGCTTACTTAGCCAGATGCTATAAACAGCTGTCCCCCAGAGACAAGTTAGTCCAAGAAATTCAGAGCTAGTGAACTTCCCCTCCCTTTTCCCACTCTCGGATGTAGCGACAGCGATCGAAAAGGTAGAAAGGTTAGGATAAAGTTATGTGATAACAGCCTAGGAACTCGCCCATTAAGCCAGTTCTAAAGCAAAGATGACTTTTACCTCCAACGGATACACAATAACCCAGTAGGCAGGCCCCTAGACCTACCTTTCGTCAAAGAGGACATTTGTCTGGATGAAGAGGGCTAGGTCACAGAGGTTCACGCTAGGGAAGGCATGTCTCCCTACTTACCACAAGTGGGGGGATGCTTACATACAAAGCTCTTAGAAAAGGTGGCAGGACTTTAAGGCCGACCCTTGGACGGTAGAAGTTCTCTGTTCAGGAGATTGAGCCCCTTTCATAGACTGTTTGCCTCCTCCAACCAGGAATCTGACCATCCAACAATTCTATTTGAAAGGCTCGGTAAAAGATATACTCTTGTTAGAGGAAGTCTCCAAATTGTTGGCCAAAGTAGTCATGGAAGAAGTCTCTAACGACTCTCCAGGCTTCTTCAACAATCTATTCCTGGCAGAGAAGTTTTGCTACAAACAAAGTTCAAAATGGAGACCCCCACCCTCCATTCTCCAGGCCATCTGGAAGAACGACTTCCTTTTGACCAGACCTAAAAGATGCCTACTTTTAGGTCCCCATCCATCCTGCCTCAGGGTTTCCCTTTAAAGACAAAATTTTTCTGTTGAGGGTGCTGTGCTTGGGCCTATCAACAGCCCTTCAGATCTTCACCAAAGTCTTTGCCCTTGTCTCAGCCTGGGCTCATGCTATGGGTATCAAGGCTCCTGAGATACCTGGATGAATCCCGAGCCCTCCTGCTAAAACACGGAGACCTACTCTTAGATATGTGCAAGGAGTTAGGAATCCAACTGAACCTACAGAAGTCCAGCCCTGTCCCCCAACAGTCCATCAGGTATCTAGGCATGGACATAACTTAGTTCAAGCCAGAGCCTTTCCATCAGCCAAAAGGATTTCAAACCAACCTGCAACCCTGCAACAAATACCTCAAGAGATGGTAAAAGACTGCCTTTGGTGGCTGCACGAGGAGAACCTGTTAGCGGGACCCACCTTCAGGCTCCTCTGCCACAATTTCTCCTGTTCACAGATGCTTCTTGCCAAGGGTAGGGTGCTCACCTAGGAAAGGAGCAAATCTCAGACCTATGGTCAGAAGAGAACAATCCCTTTCACTTGAATTTCCTGGAAATGAGAACAGCACAACTAGCGCCATCCACTTCTCAAAGACTCCGAGAGGTCACTCCGTGGTGTTGAGCGCCAACTTCGCGGATGTGAACTTACATCTCCAAACAAGGAGGCGCACCCTCTCCTGCTATGTAATCTAACAGTAGAGATTATCAAGTGGACGCAGTCCCAAGCAATCTCTGAGAGGTTTATCCTCAAGAAGAGGAATGCCATTACAGACCATCTGAGCTGTTAAAGGAATGGTCTTTGCTTCCTCTAGTGGTGAAGAAACTTGCAACTTTGTGAGAGAGGAAGGGCAGACCTTGCAACTACACAGAGAGATCCTCCCACCTAAGGAAGACTCCCCATATAAATGATTCAGAAGTTTGTATCCTCGCAGGAATAAGCTACACATTTAATACTATTTGTATTTTTCCTAGGTATACAAACCTGAGTCATTTATTGAAGGTCCTGCCTCAACCGTCCTGCAAGCCTTTGACCAGGTGCGTGTTGTGAGGAAGCGGTTTTAACAAGCGTTATGCATCGTGCGTAGCAGTTGCCTAGCAATGAAGCATGATGCAATCAAATCAATTTTTTTTTATTGCCTGGTCGTAGAAAACAAAACAGAGTAACGCATATACTGTACTAGTAAATAATTCAGGTTTGTATACCTGGGAAAAAATACAAATATCAAATTTTTAGTATTAGGCATGGAGGTAAAGACAGCTATGGCCAAACAGATGCTGTGAAGGTCCTAAAGTACTGTATAGAGAAATATGTTCCCCTGTGCAATCCTAAAAAACATACCATGTAAGAATGCAAATTTTTTATTTTATTATTTAATAGCTTGTCTTGCTTTCCCACTTTTCGAAAATATGTTTTCATTCATATTTTTTTTTGTGAGTAGAAAATATTTGACCAAAACTTGGGCACTGGAGGTATATCCTCAAAATATTTTATGAGCACAGATTATACAAATTTGGTAGGTGTTTTTGCTTTGATGTTAATATAGTAGTGATCCCCGTTACACTTTTATGAGATAGACATTTGTCCTTGCAACTCAAGTTACCTGCCATTCATAAAACTCCATTTGTTCAGTATTTTTTTGAATAAAACAAACTGAGACAGATACAAAGACAGAGTAGGGAAGTGTCTATGAAATACTGTGTACTTGTTGAAAACTAGAAAATTATTGAATATGATTGCAAAATTTATAATTTCTTTTAAGTAACAATACTGATTAAATTTTTAAATCATACCGTAAAATTTAAAACATGGATCAGATTATTTTTTTTATGTATCATACCATTGTAAAGGTGATTGCCTACGCTTTAGTGAAAATTAACTTGTCACTATTCAAAATTGCTATGAATGTTT
Source organism: Palaemon carinicauda (assembly GCF_036898095.1). Classification (NCBI taxonomy): domain Eukaryota; kingdom Metazoa; phylum Arthropoda; class Malacostraca; order Decapoda; family Palaemonidae; genus Palaemon; species Palaemon carinicauda. The sequence goes on along the minus strand of NC_090727.1, from coordinate 132,094,386 downwards.
AGAATTAGTTACTTTTGAAGCTTTGCAATTCTTGAATGTTCCATTGCCAGGTCTTCCTATATGATGCCTCTTTTTTTGAATTAGTGGGAAGAGACTTAAATGTCCTTTCAGGATTCCTCCAGTTGCACTAAAGCACTCACTGGCCTTCCCAGCCCCAGTTTTTGGCTTTAGTTCCCAACTTCAGATGTACTAGTTATTACCATCACCTCCCAGCTGATTCCTGTTCATTTTTCCCCTTTAGGCTTGGGTCCTTTTGGCTTTCTGTATTACCGAAACTTCTTAGGAACTGAAGTGTGTAACCATTTGGTCTCAACAGATTTCTTATACTGTAAAGTAATCTGTACATCAGTAAAGCTATTAACATCTACCAAATGCTTGTCCTCTTTGGTAGCTGCTTTATCTACTAAGGCAAAAATCATTACACTGAACACTGTTTCATTGTAATATGTTTTACTGTAATACCATCCTAGAGGCAATATTTTCTTGTAATTTTTAGGATCCTTTCTCCTGAATCCGTATATAATAGCCTATACTGTGACAAAAAAAAAAATTGTCATTACCATGGAATATCTTCAAGATTAATCTTGTAAAATTCTATAACTTCTTGAAATTATATTAATTTTTCATAGGTTATGCCCATGTCATGTAACCTCCTTTGTTAATATCTATACCAAAACAGTAATTGGCAAGACACTTGGATTAACATTTATAAAATGAATACCAAGTGAAATTACTTTGCTAATTGCCTTAACTGGTTACTTTAAAGAAAGAGTCCATTTGGTGCCTTTATTAATGGTGGTAAGGCATCGCAGCATACTTTTTAGGGTGTATCATCCACAGCAGGCAAACATTTCCCCTAGACAATGATGGGTGGCAGGAATGAGTGGCGATGACATGAGAAGCCCAAAAACCAGTGTTACTAGATTAAACTCAGCCCTAGTATATCTTTGTTAACCAGGTAAAGACATGGCAGTCAATAATGAAAACCTTTGTCGATACACAAGCACTCAGCTTATCTAACTTTGGGCTTGGAAGTAAAGTTGTTCCAGCTCAGTTCAGTCCCTTAACATTGCCATGTTGAGCAAGATTAAAATTAAAATAAATAAATAAATAGGCATTGCAACATTTTAATGGCTACACTTGAGAACTGCAACGGGAACTAAAGTAACACGTTTATTTGAACTGCAAGATGGCTACAAAGACTTTAGAAATCAAAGTATAAGAAAATGGACCCCAACACTTAACAAGGTCATAAGAGATAGTAAAACAATATAACCAGGCAGATAACAGTGTGGGACAACACCAAAAATTAACAACCAGAGGTCATACAGCTAACTTCTGGAAAAATGTGCCTGCTAGTGTAGCGATTCCTTACCCACACCACAAACACTTTTAATACACCAGAAAGGTTATTTAGCTTTATTCTTGTATCTGACGTCATCTACAATATGTTCATTGGTTGCTTCACATTGTGTTGTGGTAACAATGTTTGCCCAATATTGTGGATGCTACCTTTGATCCATAAAGACAGGTAGTATTTATAAAATTAGAATGGAGTTTAAATTTCTTATTCTCATGCAGTATAAATCACAAATTTTAAGTAATTTGTATTTTTCCTAACAATACTTACCTCGAACTACTTTCTTAGGAGTATCTGGGATCTCCTCCTTAACGGACCAAGAATTTTGCGTAGTTCCCCCTATCTACGTTACCTTTGTCGGGGCGCTCCGTGGCTGATGGATACTCGCCCTGAGGCGACCCGGGGTCAGCGAGCGAGAGTGCGCTGCTAGATCTGAGTCGTCAGTAAGCGTATGTTTAAGTACTACTCGAACTCCTGTAAGACACTCGGGGTAGGATGGGTGGAAAAGGTAGGAGAGTCGGGGAAAGCACGCAAAAGTCTACCTTAAGTACAACTCACCTTTATGTATAATCCAGACATGGGTTTCCACAGCATCCATCTCTCACATGGTAGGAGGAGTGGAAAGGGGAAAAAGGGGTAGCAAGGAAAGGGGGAGTAAGGAGGAAACTTGTGTCATTTGCGATTACTTCCCTCGGGCTACCCTGGGCCTTTAACCTTTAAACTTGTTGCATGGCGGAAATTACTGGTCCAATGGAGAAGGCGTCCAGGGATTTCCTCGTACAGTCTTTCAGGTAGTGGCCCATAAAGGTGGACTGCCTGGCCCAAGTATCTGCTCGCATGACTTGGCCCACTGCCATGTTGGTATCAAAAGCCAAAGAAGTGCTAAGGCCCCTAATATCATGGGGTCGCGGGGTCCCAGGAACCGCGGATCCATCACTGTCGTAAGCCCTCTTGGTGACTAGCCGAAGCCAGAAGGAGATCGTGTTCTTAGACACTGCCCTCTTGACTGGGCCTGAAGAGACAAAACAAACTTTTGATGGCTGGCCTGAGTTTGGCTGTCTTACTGAGATATTTTCTGATTGTTCTCACTGGGCACAGGAGCAAATCCTCTGGGTTGTCTGAGTGAGGGATTACTGGAATTGAGAACTCCTCGAACCTTGGATCCGCAACTGCTGGGTTCTGGGTCTTGGCCACGAACTCGGGTAGAAACTTAAAGGACAGTTCCTTCCACCCTTTTGAGTGCGAGACCTCGAAGGACAAGCCGTGGAGCTCACTCACATGCTTGGCTGAGGCTAGAGCTAGTAAGAACACTGCCTTGAGAGTGAGGTCTTTATCTAGAATGTCCTTAAGGGGTTTGAAGGGAGGCCTCGATAGAGCCTTGAGAACCTTGGCCACGTCCCACTGCGGAACCCTAGAGGCGCGTGGGGAACAAGACTGCTCGAAACTCCCGATGAGCATGGAGATGTGGTGAGATGCCCCCAGGTTGATGCCTCTGAGTTGAAAAACTTGCCCCAGTGCCGCACGGACTTCGTTGATGGCTGGAATGGAGACCCCCAGGTCGTCCCTCAAGTGAACCATTAAGTCTGCAATCCTGTGGACTGATGCGTCTAAGGGTCTCAGATTCTGTGTGGCACACCACTTCACGAACGTGGCCCACTTGGCCTGGTACACCACGCACAAGGACTTTCGGAGATACCCTGACATCCTGGAAGCTGTCTTCTCTGAGAACCCTTCCTTCCTTAGCAGGGGCTTGATAACCTCCACGCGTGTAGCTGCAGGCACTGTGGGTTTTCGTGCAGTCTTCGGAAGTGCGGTTGACGTAGTAGATCTTCCCTTACTGGAAGGGGCCATGGAGGGAGTGTGACCAGGTCCTGTAGATCTGCGAACCACTCCCTCTCCGGCTACCAGGGCGCTACCAAAGTCATCCTTGTAGCCCTTGACTGCCTGAGCCTGTTGAGTACCTGCCTGAGGAACCCGAAGGGAGGAAAAGCGTATACGTCGAGACCGTCCCACGAGTGCTGGAAGGCGTCCTCGAACGCTGCTGTCGGGTCTGGCACCGGAGAACAGAACACGGGTAACTGAACATTGAACCTCATGGCGAACAGATCTATTACCGGTGAACCCCACAACTGGAGAACCTCCTGCGCTACTTGCGGATGTAGAGACCATTCCGACCCTACTACTTGTCCTGTCCTGCTGAGGCCGTCGGCCAGTACGTTTCTCTTTCCCGGAATGAACCTGGCTGTAAGAAGGATGTGGTTCTTTTCGGCCCATTCCAGGATTTGAGCTGTGAGGTTGCACAATTCCCTTGATCTCAGGCCTCCCTGCTTCTTTATGTATGCCACTACAGTGGCATTGTCGCACATGAGGGCTACTGAGTTTCCTCGAAGTAGATGGGCGAACGTCACGAGGGCCTTTTGAACTGCCAGGAGCTCGAGCAGGTTTATATGGAGGGTCTTCTCCTCCAGGGACCACTTTCCCACTGCCGTTTCCTCGAGTAGACGGGCTCCCCACCCCTCCTTTGATGCGTCTGTGAAGAGCAACATCTCCGTAGGGGCGGACGTGAACGGTATCCCTTTTAGTGTGTTCTCCCTGTCGGACCACCAGAGGAGCATGTTCCTGGAGGCTGGGGTCATCCTGACTATGTTCTGCAGAGGGTCCCCCGGTGACCAGAGGTCCTTCAGATTCCACTGGACTGGCCTCAGCTTGAGCCTCCCCTAAGGGGCCAACATCTCCAGCGAGACCAGGTGTCCCACGAGTCTCTGCCAATCCTTGGCTCTCATTGGTGTGTGTGTCAGAAATGGCCGAATTCCTGGGAGGGGAATGTCTTCGCTAACTGGGAGTCCAGGACCATCCCCAGGTACGTCATCCTGGTGGTGGGGACTAACTGGGACTTCTCCAAGTTGATGGTGATCCCCAGATCCCCGCAGAACTGCAATAGTTTCACCCCCTGCTCCTTTAAGGCTGCCTCTGAGGCTGAAAGTAGCAACCAGTCGTCGAGATATCTGATCAGCCTGATGCCGTTTGTGTACCCAGACTGATACCAAGGTGAACACCCTCGTGAACACCTGAGGCGCCATTGACAGGCCGAAGCAGAGGGTCTTGAACTGTAGGGACTGGGATCCCCACTTCACTCTGAGGAACTTCCTGCTGGAGGGATGTATGGAGATTTGAAAATAGGCATCCTTGAGATCCAGGGACATCATGAAATCCCCTTCTCTCAAGGCTGCCAGCACCGACTTCGGCGTGTCCATCTTGAAGGACGAATTCTTGATAAACTTGTTCAGGGCCGAGAGGTCGATGACTGGCCTCCAACCTCCCGTAGCTTTCTCTACCAGGAAGAGCCTGCTGTAGAATCCTGGGGACGATCCCTGGACGGGTTACAGAGCTTCCTTGCTCAACATGGCTGCTCTTTTCTTGTGATCTTTGGGTGCCAGCCATTCTGCCCGATGTTCGGGGATCAGAGGGGGAGGTTCCGACTGGAAGGGAATCCTGTCTCCCTCCCTGAGGACTGTCATGGACTAGGGGTCCGCCCCGTTGTCTCGCCATGCTTGCCAATATTGTTTGAGGCAACCCCCCACCTGAGGCGTGGGAAGGTGTAGGGGGCCTCTCTCCCTATCTCCTTCTGGGGAGACGGTTTGAGCGGCCTCTCCTTGAGCCTGAATACTTTTGCCTAAAGGAGGCCTGGACTGGAGCAATGTCCCTGCGGGAGGGCCGTGGGGATTGGTGCCAGAAAGGGGAGGAGGCCTCCTGTCTAGCTGGTGGCGTAGGTGGGTAGGCCCCGTCCACTGATGTTCTTCTGTGGGAAGGACGTCTTGCTGCCGTCTGCCTGGGCTCCGACGAGTCCTTCAGTTTTCCCACTCTCTCCAATGTTTCAGCTACCGCCTGAAGGGGAACACGGTCTCACCCCACACCGGCGTATTCCTTAAGAACTTTGCCTCCCGTTCGCGGAGTCTACGGGGAAGCCTGTTAATGACTGTATCCCTCCTCCTTAGGACCCAGTTTGCCGTCTGGGTCACTGACTGGAAAGTGAGGAATTTCATAGCTTTCCCCCCGGAACGGATAAGTTCCTGCAGTAGGGCTTGGTTTTCTGGTACTGAAAGGTCGTGGGCTAGTTGGAACCCTGCTAGGTTGCACGCCCACCAGTCCAACCAGGAGGTCACGTTAACAATATCTTGGGAGGTGTTCTCCATCATGGCGGCCTCAGCTTGCGAGAAGACCACTGGGGCAGTAAGGCTCCTTTCATCAGTACTGCCCTGGTTCAAGGTTGCGACGGCTTCTCTTAAGGTGCGGGACCCTGAATGACGACCGTCCGGCACATAGAACTTTTTCTGGGTCCTTAGTCCAGGCAGGAACTTGAAGGACCGTTGGGCTCGTAGGGAGTTCTTAGGCCCCGCAACAAACTGATCGACATGTTCCATGCCCAGGGCTACGTCGGGCGCTAGGGGTAGAGTCAAGGATGGCTATTGCTGCACCGGATTGTCCACCATCCTGCCCAAACCCGAAAGCCAAGCCTGCTCTGACGAAGGTTGCGGCTCATCTAGCCTGTGATGGTGCCATATTAGAGCCAGGACCTTCCTGTATGAGGACACCTCATCCAGGGAACACTCGCCAGTGTCCAACAATTCCTCTACCACCTGAACCTCCGTGTCGGATGCATCTTCGAACACGGAGGGATCCATGGGGGCGGACGTATCTCAAAATTCATGCCGGGTCGATGGAGCGGCTGCCTCCGTCACGGATGGAGCTGTCGGGGTGGAGATAGCCGTCATGGGTCTACCCCCTCCCGGGGAAATCCATGGAGAACCACTTTCCAGTTGTGCCAGGGGCTGCTTCCGTATCTTCGGTGAGACAAAGGACGTGGGAGCCATGCTGCTGGGTCTCATCCGCGGCTGCCCCAGCAGGACGGATGGAGCTGATGACTTACCGGGCAAGGGCAAGGAAAAGTGTGCCAACGGCTGCAACCGACTGGCGGACGGAGCCGAAGAGACACTGGGCAAGGGCGCGGAAGCGGCTCCAGCGGCCACCGAGGCAGGCACTGGAGCGGCAGGCGCCCTGCACGATCTGCATGGTGGAAACGCCACTCTGACGTACTTCCTCCTGGAAGAAGAATTCTTCTTACTCCTCCTCCTCGTGGTCTTAGCCTTATTCCTCGCAGGGCCTGCGTAAGAGCTCTCCTTCCTCGTCTTGGATCTCTTCCTCTTCCTTCTCGTCTCCTGGCCGCTGGAATCCTCCGACGAAAATGAGCTGTAGGACGAGGAACTGTCCGAAGAAGAGGAGCTGTTGGAGTCCTCCGTATCTTCTGCTACTACTCTCGTTGCCCGTGATGTAGCTACCGGGGTGACGGGCTGCATGAAGTCCGACGGAAGCGTCGCTGAGGGCGCTAGGGGCGTGCGAAGTGCACCTCGAGAGGCAAACCAGCCCTCAAACTCTTCTAGCCGCATGGGGGACCTGAAAGGCGTCTTTTGCGCCGTCCACACAACAGAGTCGGGGTCCGAAGAGCAAGTGGTCCTCCTTTCTTTGTCACGGCCGCCCCCAGAACCCGCTGTACCTGTAAAACACTGCCACGATGGGGGGGATAGGAACTGTTTCAGGCCTCGCCCACACCGGGTCTTCACTGGAGACGTGATCTGTCCGCCACACTAGCAGACCCCCCACTCGTCTGCGTAGGCCCCACAGTGTCAGCATTCCCGTTATCAGACTCATGGGGAACGGCAATGGGCCGTTTCCCCGCAACGGACTTACCTCGTCCCCTACTCTAGGTAGGGGAAGGGGAAGGAGAACATCTCTCCGAAGGCACTGAGGGCGACGTCAAGGGCGAGCTAATGCCCGCCTTCCTGGTAGACCGTTTGGGCGCCTTCTTCTTCGTAGCAAATAAGGTCCACTGCCAGGACTCACACTCCGGACACGTGGAGGCAGGGGAGCACCTATTGCCTCTACACGAGGAGCACAGCGTGTTCGGGTCGACATCAGGACTGGACAGCCAGGCCCCGCAAGACTTACCGGCCTTGGGTCCGGGATAACGACGCTGAGATTCCATAATGGAAAACAGGGACACGCAAGCAACACAAGTAACACAAGGAAAGGATAGGGAACACAAAGGGTACATGTGGGGCACAAAGGATGGGGAACACAAGGGAACACATGGTATACAATGGTGGGTCGGGAGGGATGTGAGAGAGAACGGCGAGATGTGATCTACGCCGCGACCAGACGCTTACTGACGACTCAGACCTAGCAGCGCACTCTCGCGCGTTGACCCCGGGTCGCCTCAGGGCAAGTATCCATCTGCACGGAGCGCCCCGGCAAAGGTAACAGAGATAGGGGGAACTACGCAAAATTCTTGGTTGGTTAGGGAGGAGATCCCAGATACTCCTAAGAAAGTAGTTTGAGGTAAGTACTCCGTGCTGGAACAATGATAAATTATTGCTATGCTCGAAGATTTTCCTTAACTAAATGGCTAATATTGAAGAAAGGTACCCATTTTTGTTTTTCTTTTACTGCATTACCTTTATCACTTAGTTTTCCACAATTTCCATAAGGCCTTGAAAGGTTGCTTATACCTGTGTATAACTTTACTGTAATTGCATTTTATCTTGTTCCATGTAAATGTATATTTAGGATAGTGAACCATAATACCCGGTAACAATTTTACAGCTGCAACAAATCCTTCAGTCCAGTTATACAAGTTTCTAGAAACGAGTATGCATCAGTTCCGTTAGAAATATGTAGATTCTAGCTGCACAAGTCATTGCTAAGACCAGAAAGAAAGAATTCTTGGGATGCTGGCAACATTGTATAGTTATCAGCTATTCACCAACACTGCAGGCAAGTGGTTCAGCCTGAGAAAAACTAGTCACTTTTATGATCAGGACTTGAGGGATTGGGTGAGGCAGGACATTTAAATAAGTGACTAAGGTTTGTATAGCTAGGGAAAATACAAATTGTTTTAAAAATTTGTACAGTAGTTTGTTCCTACACTGATACAAACCCTCATCATTTATAAGGTGGGAGGAGGTATCCACAGTCTAAAGGGCATTTGTGAAGCACTAACCCAGATATAATATAAATGATATATTAGACTGGCTCGTATGAGAGGCAGGATGTAGATATCTGCCTCGAGGTAAGATGCAAGTCATTGACTTAAGGTATAAATTTGGTTAGCACAAAAGGAATTTAATTCCAAATTTGATCTAACCTACAACCAAATGTCACAAGGAATTTTTACATGTATGAAGGTCCCTTCAAAGCAGGTACTCCTGGTTGCGATACAGTATATCAGACTGGTGGGGGAGAGAGAAAAAACTCATTCCATTCACACACTCACTTATTCCAAGAATATCCAATGGCATGACAAAAAGGTAATTGTTCTGAAAGGGGAAGTCCTAAACTATCTGTTAAACCGCCACTACTGGACCCAGAGAGAAAATTGTCAAGTGATCTGTGGGTACAGTCCCTAAGATAATGAGCAATAAAGGTGGTCAGTCTTTCCCAGACTCGGGCACTAAGGAATTTGAGTGCAGAGGGGGTTTTTGCGAAACGTTAGGGTTGCTGTAACACCATGTGCTGCATATAATGAGCCCTAATCGGGGATGCAGGCAGTGCTTCTCCAGAGGATTTATATGCTTTGAGAATAATTTCCCACAACCAAAATGTGATTGTGTTCTTTGTCACTCTCTTTTTGCTGTAACTTGTACTCAGGAATAAATAAGAAATTTCAGGACAAAAGGGAGATCTGTTCTCACTTCTCGAGCAGAAGGATGTGCCCTTTCTCACTGCAGTGGACACTAAAACAACTGTGGTTATATTTTTCGGACCCTTCTGCAGCTCTAGTTGAAGCTCGCTCGAGAATTGAGAACAGATCTCCCTTTTGTCCTGAAATTTCTTATTTGTTCCTGACTACAAGTTGTACTGTGTACAGTCTAAAGCAAAGCACCTTGAATTGGTAGATCTTCTCTCTGAAAGTCTCTGAACGAGAATCGCAGAAACTTTCTGAATCTGTGATGGATGGAAACCTGAAAGCAGGCATCTTTCTGGTTTATGATCAACTTGAAGTAATTTTTCCTGATGATCTTTGCTTGGGGTCTCCATCTTAAACCTGGTTTGGAGCACAAACTGGTTCATGTAGGAAAGGTCTATGACAGGTCTCCAGCCCCCTGTCACCTTCTCTAACAGGAAGAGGTTGCTGACAAACCCTGGGGACCTCTTCTAAGGCGCCCTTTGCAAGCATCCGATACATTTCCTCATCCAATGTCTTTCCGTGACCCTCGGAATAAATTGAGGAGATTATCAAAGTCATAGTCAAGGGAGAGGGAGATTTCATGAATGGGACAAGATACAGTACCCTGAACGGAGAACACCCACTGTCCATGGATTGGGCCTGAAGGTGGTGTCGTGTATGATTTGCCCTCCCTAATAGGAGCCACAATGGTTTCTGTTCTAGTGCCCAGAGAAATGTCCCCTGTAGGATAAGGAAGGGTTCTGATCCTGCTTCTTGATAACCCGAGAGATAGCTGGTTCTGGTAACAGGTGATACGGTTTGGCCAGAACTGCATCCCTTCTTTTGAGAACATAATTTCCCCAATTAAAGATTGCTTGTGACCAGCCCTGAAAAGCAGACATAGCAGCTAACCCCCCATGTTCTGCATCTCGTGATGAAAGAAAAGTAAATCTGGATCTACTGTACTGGCAGAGGAACTCCCCAAAGTGAGAGTAGCCACTTCTGGATCTATCGGCAGAGGAACTCGACTCCCAGAGGGAGAGTAAACACATTTGAATCTATTGGCAATGGACTGGGTTGAATCTCTTTGAGTTAATAATGAGGAGGCAGTATAGAAGACCTACTAGATCAATGAATTCTCAGCTGTAGATACCTGCTTGAGTTGACAAACACTCATTAAACCTGTGTCAAGTATTGTGACTCCAGAAATACTGTTAATCGTTGGGCATAAGGTGGGTCACCAAAACAATCAAGGCCCCTAATGTTTCATCATATTCATGAAATGAGAGGCATGTAACGTGGCTACCCCGGTATTGTCTGCGATAACCTTTGGGGCCACTTCATGAAACTCTTCTATGACAATAGGTGAAGAACTACAGGGTTAGGCTCCTGTTTCAGGATAGGTCTGAAAATTTCGCCTTGTTAGGAGTCTTTTTATGCTCCCGTCTCTAGTGTGAGCGAGGTGCTGAAAAATCTGAAATAGAATGTGGAGAGCTGTGATCTCTACTAATTGAGGAATCTGTCAAAATTTGTCTTTGAAACAGACGTTTTAGATTCCCTATCAGAACTGGATCTTTGAAGAAAAGCACTTGTTGGGAGTATCCCATCGTGAAAGCTTACGTCTAGGGTCAGAATAATATGGAGAAAAATCAGATCTCTGCATCTCAGGGGTAGTTGATGGCATGGCGGGTAAAGGTTCTGCAGCCTTTTTCTGTCAAAGTTCTGCAAATGAGAAATTTCCTACCTGTGCTATGTTGAGGATAATATGGAGGCAGATATAATTACTGTTGCAGGTGTTGAGGTGCTGGTAATGGGAGATGAGATTGAGAGAGAGATTACAAGAGAGGAAGTGAGGAGAGCACTAGATGAAACAAGAGTAGGAAAAGCATCTGGTATGGATGGTGTGAGAGCTGAGTTGTTTAAGGAAGGGGGTGTGACTGTACTTGAATGGTTGGTGAGATTGTTTAATATGTGTTTTGTGTTGTCAATGGTACCAGTAGATTGGGTTTGTGCGTGTATTGTACCACTATATAAGGGTAAGGGAGATGTGCATGAGTGTTGTAATTCAAGGGGTATTAGTTTGTTGAGTGTGGTGGGAAAAGTGTATGGTAGAGTACGGATTAATAGGATTAAGGATAAAACAGAGAATGCGATCTTAGAAGTACAGGGTGGTTTTAGAAGAGGTAGGGGTTGTATGAATCAGATTTTTACAGTTAGGCAGATATGCGAGAAATATTTAGCCAAAGGTAAGGAGGTGTATGTTGCGTTTATGGATCTGGAGAAAACGTATGATAGAGTTGATAGGGAAGCAATATGGAATGTGATGAGGTTATATGGAGTTGGTGGAAGGTTGTTGCAAGCAGTGAAAAGTTTCTACAAAGGTAGTAAAGCACGTGTTAGGATAGGAAATGAAGTGAGCGATTGGTTTCCGGTGAGAGTGGGGCTGAGACAGGGATGTGTGATGTCGCCGTGGTTGTTTAACTTGTCTGTTGATGGAGTGGTGAGAGAGGTGAATGCTCGAGTGCTTGGACGAGGATTAAAACTGGTAGACGAGAATGACCATGAATGGGAGGTAAATCAGATGTTGTTTCCGGATGATACTGTACTGGTTGCAGATGCGGAAGAGAAGCTTGGCCGATTAGTGACAGAATTTGGAAGGGTGTGTGAGAGAAGGAAGTTGAGAGTTAATGTGGGTAAGAGTAAGGTTATGAGCTGTACAAGGGAAGGTAGTACGATGTTGAATGTCATGTTGAATGGAGAGTTACTTGAGGAGGTGGATCAGTCTGTTGTTGCAGAAAATGGTGGAGTGGAAGCAGATGTACGTCAGAGAGTGAATGAAGGATGCAAAGTGATTGTACCAACTGTGATGTATGGATCGGAGTTTTGGGGAATGAAAGTGACGTAGAGACAAAAATTGAATGTGTTTGAGATGAAATGTCTAAGGAGTATGGCTGATGTATCTCGAGTGGATAGGGTTAGGAACAAAGTAGTGAGGGTGAGAACGGGTGTAAAAAACAAGTTAGCAGCTAGAGTGGATATGAATGTGTTGAGGTGGTTTGGCCATGTTGAGAGAATGGAAAATGGCTGTCTGCTAAAGAAGGTGATGAATGCAAGAATTGATGGGAGAAGTACAAGAGGAAGGCCAAGGTGTGGGTAGATGGATGGAGTGAAGGAAGCTCTGGGTGATAGGAGGATATATGTGAGAGAGGCAAGAGAGCGTGCTAGAAATAGGTATGAACGGCGAGCGATTGCGACGCAGTTTCGGTAGGCCCTGCTGCTTCCTCCGGTGCCTTGGATGACTGCGGAGGTAGCAGCAGTAGGGGATTCAGTGTTATGAAGCTTCATCTGTGGTGGATAACAGGGGAGGGTGGGCTGTGGCAGCTCTAGCAGTACCAGCCAAACTCGGTTGAGTCCCTTGTCAGGCTGGGAGGAACGTAGAGAGGAGAGGTCCTCTTTTCGGTTTCATATTGCAACTCGGGCACAAAGGATGAAAATCTACTTCGACCCTGCTCATGAGGTTCCGCAAGGGCACCCTTCAAGGGCGGGCCAAGTATGCATACTATCCTGAGCACAACTCATATAACAAGCACATAAGGAAAAGTATAGGCACAACACAGCGTGGAGAGTGACCGTAGCGTATGTCCGTTCCAGGCAACGACCAGGCTCTCTTAAGCCCAGTACACACTATGATTCATAATGCATGCATTATTGAATAGACGCGTTGAAAAGACTTGCACGAAACCACACCACCAACGTTTGATGGGCTGGCCCGATTTCTGTCTGCTCAGTGTTGCGTCAGCGTTAAAAGTGGGAGGTTGTTTGCTCAGCTCTTCAGTGCCAATTGAGTGGACAAGGACCAAAACATTTTTTTTCATCATAATAGTAAAACTTTTCATAAATTTAATTTTATTGATTTTAAAATAAATTTTAATAATTTTAATTATAATAACAGTAGTCTTCTGGTAGAATATATCATCGGTGTACATCCTCTCTCAATGAATGCCAACTGCAACTAGCCACCTTGCGTGCAAAAACAAGTGAGCAGTGTTGCAGTACAGGTTGGCCACTAGTAATTTTTTCAACACCATGAGGCTGATACATAAATCATAGAGTGTACTGGGCTTTAGTCTACAGTGCTTTCCGCAGCGACCATACAGTGTTGCCAGTATCCCGAAAGGATTCAGGAGTAGACCCTTACAAATGACGAGGGTTTGTATCTGTGTAGGAACAAAGAGATCTAAAGAAAATTTCCTTCAGCATACATCTTTATAGCTTTTGTTTATATATAAAAGAATATTCTATAATGTACGACTGGATTTGCCATACTGATAAACATTCAAACAAAACCTGTTAAAATTTTAAGCCGTGACAAGCAGGACAATGAAACGGATATCTGTATTAATATTTAATATTTTTGTACAAAGATTGATGCTTACTAGTGAGATGTTGCAGTATTACACACTGTAGATCTTCATGCCATGTCATTCTGCTTGGTTTAGCTCTTGACAGAGGTCTTACTGCAAATGGCACTTAAAAAAATACTTAAGCATACATTATATGAGGGAACTCAGGGTGATTGACAATCAGCAACTAAGACTGGGTCACGATGGAACTACGGAGCCCCTACATGACCATTTCATATTGATAATGGACTCATTTTTTTTTTTTACATTAAATAATCATGTAAAAAAGACATAAAAATAGTGAAGCATCCATGACAGTGCCAGAGATTTAGAGTAAGGACTAGGGGCAATACAAGAACCTCCCCTGCACCCACAAACCACCGAGCTCGGTTACAGTACAAGGTCCTGTTGAATTCTCACTCAGCCTTACACTAAATGTCCCCAGAACAAATGCGAAAGGCGGTGAGGAGATATGCAAGGTTGGCCTGCAATGAACACTTCACCAGTCAGCTCACTGGTCAGATGGACACTACCCACCACACTTCACATTAAAAAGTTATGTCAAAATTCCACATTATAGTTTAAATGTAAGTCACTTCACTTTCATCACAAATTGCACTTGCTGCTCAGTTTCTGCATCAAAAGTTCTAAAGTCCTTTCTTTTCAGTGTTCAAGCATAAAAACCAACGAATAAACTCCTCCCTTCCTCTGCCAGTTTTGCTGGCAGGACGGGTACCTGAGTAGGGTGGGGTGGCCGTGGGGGCAGCATACCAATCTGACCTGGTCTATCACATTGCCACTAACACACACAGACACAAACGTACATCTAAAGTCCCGCATATGCACTTAACTGCGTCTACCTGCAGTATGTTGCACGAACCGGTGGTTTCGGTCGTCTAAAAAATTGCCTACATTAAGAAAAAAATGTAGCATAAAAATATGCTAACAAACTAAACATGCCTCTCATGGCACAGTTAAAACATCCTACTTTTAAACAGGATGCTTTGATTATCAAAGAACTGATGACGATGTTGCAGAGACGCAATTTCCCAGGAGGCTGCCATCACTCTACTTGCTAAAGAGTGGGTCCCTGACCTTATAGCCTGGGAGGTGCTGGAGTGGGGGCCTGGTGGCTAGTGATGGAGGGGGCTACGAGAGCTGGCCAGCAGTCTCCTCCGACTATCACCTACGATCATGGTACAGCAGGTACTGAGTGACAGACTGAGGTAAATTTAACTCCCCTAAACGAGTCAACCTTTGTTTACCAACAGCCTGTCGTATCACTCGCCGACATAAATCCATCAAAGGTAGAGGTTCGGCTGTAAATGAGAAAAATTATGTTAAAAATAAAACATTGGCAACTATGATCCAAAAGGGATAAAAGCATTAAAAAAAAAGCTTACTTCCAGCAATATTACATCAATGTCAAGATGCTTACTCCTAAGGAATTTGTAAAATTAATCTGAAACTATACTCCAATACTTACGATCTAGTCCACCTATGTATCTGATGGTTATTTCACAGTGGCCCCATACAGCTGAAACTATAGGAAAAAGCTTCTTGCCTTTCAGCCCACGAAACGCTACTCCCAAATACTGACCCTCTACAACAAATGCCAACGTTCCCTCATCCATATCTAAGACAACTGAAAAAGAATTTGGAAATTAAATTTTGCATAGTAAATACAATGTAAAGGAAAGAAAATATCGAATATCATAATTGTCCTCATTTGTCTTGCTGAATGCTATAGAATTATAGGAAGAATATCATATACAGGTATAGACTTACCATAAAATTTATCTGGGACAACAAATGTTTCATCGTTGTTTAATAAAGAAGGGTAAGTAATGCCCGAGTTGCCTTGTTTGGCATTGTGATACAACTTATTACGGCCTAGGTCCCAGCCCCATGATTGATCATTGCTGCCTACCAAACTCTGTAACAGAAGAATAACAAAATTACTTGAAAAACTCCTACTACCGTACTATAAATGACAAGACAATTTGAAAAAAATTTTATGGAAAATATATAAGCACATCGACATCCCTAAGTACTTTTCATATCAAAATCAACATTTAAATTTCTTAGAAAAAAAGGATAATTCCAAGCCCAGCTATTCAATATATTGATTTTGTTCTGCTGATACATCTTCTTAATAACTAACTGATCATACTAAATTATCTCCATTAAAGTTTGACAACAGTCTTACCGTTGGTTACCTTAAGAATTTTCCTCATCCTTGTCAAAGCAACAAATTTTACATTTCGTTTTCGAATAAAATACAACTTTTAACTAAAACTATCACCCATAAAATCATATAAGAAGCAGAAGAAAATATGAAAAAAAAGAAAATCCTAAAAAAAATATTGGGTAAAAATATACAAGAACACTTATAGCCAAAAACACTTTTACAGCTTGCAATTTTTCACTGTGAAGGCAAACGATATAAAAAAAATCATACCTGGTATCCTTGAGAATGTAAAGGTGCTTCATCCGTAGCAACTCCTACAACAGCATGTGTCCCCCGTTGCCGAGTGGACCAGTGTATTTCCCATAAATGTAGACCTCTTGTATAACCAACTTTTCCTCTTATACAATCTGTGCTCTGGGCAACAGGGTGTCGATGGAACGTCATCTTGTCATCCTCCTGAAAAATATTGGAACCTTTTAGTACTTTTTCTAATGATAAGCACATTGCGACTAAAATATTCTAAAATACTTAATATAACGGCTACATAAACCCTAACGACAAAATAATACTAACACTTTCAACATTGTTACAAAATCACCAAGAAACAGCCAAATAAGCTAGACAAAAGGATTCCTAAATCAAATAAATATCTTAATTAAGCTAGATTTTCATACTAATTTTGAGCTGAAGTATTAAATAACGAAAGTCTAAAAAGTCTCAAAATAGTTTTGAGAACCTTTTCAATGCAATGCAACAAAATGAGCATTAACTCTCTTCCATAACAATCTCATAACATACACACACACATATATATATTTTATTTGCTAAGCTACAACCCTAGTTGGAAAAGCAGGATGCTATAAGCCCAGGGGCTCCAACAGGGAAAATAGCTCTGTGAGGAAAGGAAACGAAGAAAAATAAAATATTTTAAGAGCAACAACATTAAAATATATATCTCCTATAAAAACTATATAAAAACTTTAACAAAACAAGAGGAAGAGAATTAAGATATTCTATTATATATATATCCAAATTTAAAGACTCAAATACCCTATTCTAAACCAAATTCAAAATAAGGATACTTTATACATCTCAGATGCATACACAACAGTGAAAGAAACTTGGCACGAGTTGGGATCCACCGTCCAACACAAACCGAGAAGACGCCTAACTTGGTCCACACAAACTGCATTGAAAAGCTAAATGCTACCAAAGCTTAGGATTTATAAAATTGATGATTCTTCCTCTATAAATAAAATTATAAAGGCAACCAAAAGTATTTACAATGTGGTAAGTTGCTTCATACAGTTTCAAAAAAAAAATGTATATTTGGAAGCAAGAAAAGTAGAAGTTAATTTCTAGCTTCAAACACATTTCTTTCCATATGAAATTCTAACTAACTAACTAACTAACTAACTAACTAACTAACTAACTAACTAACTAACTAACTAACTAACTAACTAACTAACTAACTAACTAACTAACTAACTAACTAACTAACTAACTAACTAACTAACTAACTAACTAACTAACTAACTAACTATCTATCTATCTATCTATCTATCTATCTATCTATCTATCTATCTATATATATATATATATATATATATATATATATATATATAGTGTGTGTATTTGAAGGAAGAAAAATAGAAGTTCATTTAAAATTAGCTTCCTACAGTTTCAAACACATTTTTCCCATATGAAATTCTAACTCAGTCTATATATATATATATATATATATATATATATATATATATATATATATATATATATATATATATATATTTATATATATATATATATGTGTGTGTGTGTGTGTGTGTGTGTGTGTGTGTGTGTTTATTTGGAAGCAAGAAGAATAGAAGTTCATTTAAAATTAGAATTATAAATATAAAATGTCTTAGGAAGCAACTACAGCTGGCAGTTAAAAGAAAACAGGAAGAAGAAGAGAGCAGACCGGATCACACCTGAAACCCCAGCCAACTTCCACTCATGCAAAATTTATCACCCACAACCAAGTTCTTGTCAACACATTACTCACGTTCCTAAAACGAACCACTTGGACATTTCCACTTCCTCATTCAGGTCTTTATACATACATACATATACCAAGGCACTTCCCCCAATTTTGTGGGGTAGCCGACATCAACAAATGAAACAAAAACAAAAAAGGGGACCTCTACTCTCTACGTTCCTCCCAGCCTGTATCTACATCCTGTGAGACATCAGATCTTTATACAAAAAAAAAAAAAAAAAAAAAAAAAAAAAATCAGACTACTAAATAAAATCAAAGCCTTAAAACCGAATACTGCATGTTGCAGTGTCGGGGCTTCCTGGGCCTCATCTTCCTTACCTTGACAAATATATTGAGTGATCTGTCTTCTGCATTCCATGCATGCTTAAGTGAGGCCTCTCGCGGGACGGGCGGCATGTCGAGGAGCAGGTCTAACCGTTTGGGGCGGGTGTAATCCGGGGACATTGCCAATTCCCGGGTCAGGCGGGGCTGTAGGGATCCACCCTCACCCCGACCCACCGACTTCATACCACCTGCAACGAGGAAAGGAAATGAAATTGATCTTGTATATCCGAGTGTAATCTACTATGTAAAGTGTTAAAAAATATTTAAAAACTAATACATCTTATGACTTCTAAAAGAAAAAAATGGAAAATTGGTCAAGTAATGTTTTTTTTTTATTCTTTTAATAATAAATTATACAGTGGTTAAACTTAACATTCAGTTCATGATATTTGATATAAGTAAATAGTTTAGATATTGTATAAGAAATGAAAAGATATTAGCTTAAAAAAATATATTTCGTATCAATCAAATTAAAGTTTTCGATAACAGAAATGTATGAAAGTCACAAAAATTAATGAAATGTATTCAAAATACTTTTTTTCTAGGTTTATAAAAATTATTTAATTTCAACTCTATCCTAACTGGCTTCCAAAATTCGAAGAACCCGATGGGCACGGCTTGTTTGAGAGAGTTCCCACCGCCACCAAAGTTCACCTTCGCTGGAATGAAGGTGTGGTGTTCCGTGAAACCAGTACACGTAATCACAGTTTTTTTATATAAGTGGCGCAAGGATTTTGTATCAAATGGAAAAAAATAGTTAACGAGAAGGCCTCAAATGTCCCTGGTATAAAAATAAACTAGATACAGTAGCCCAATCTGTTATTTTTTCCTATTGGTCAATATCCAGCACACCCCCACCCCCCCCCCCAAAAAAAAAAACGACAAAGGTGTTAAGAAATAATTAGATACAGTAGTCCAAACTACTAGTTTTTCCTTCCACTCGACAAAATATCCAGTAGAAAATACAAAATACAAAATTATCCACTCTACAAAATCCAGCTAAAACGTAAAAATGTAAACGAAAAATGTGTTAATAAAAAAAACTAGATACAGTAGTCTAAACTACTAGATTTTCACTCGACACACTATCCAGCAAAAAATAAAGAAAACATGGAAAACTTTGTCAAAGAAAACACCATGGCTAAATAAGTTAAAATACACCTTTTCACTACATAGCCCAATAATAGGTAAAACAGAACATCTTCACATAAGCAACGAGGCTAAAACCTGACAACCTATCGATGCAAAACACGTAACGGCTACGCGTTCGGTCGCTCATTAACAGAGTTCACACACACTGGTACGTTGTTCGATTTATTTCAACATTATCCAGAATTTAATTATTTTACCTTTCAATATTAGAACGATAAATTATTCGAACAGGCTTTAAGCAGGGTATTGTGCAACGAGGTGAACATACACGAGGCATAATAAATAGAATTATATAATTATTTAGGATGAGAGATATGGTTAAAACTCCCGACACTTGTCTAATTTCATATTGGAAAACACCTGCCTTTCCGATTTGATTAATAATCCATACATTAACTCCACATAAAACACACTTCAAAACCGCTATAAAACATCGAGTTGTACTTAACATCAATTTCTCATGTCCTCAATTTCCACCTTGAAGTTAATATGAACAAAATATAAACAAAATCATTATAATGTAACCAAGTCTTGCAGTAATTATAAACAGTCACAAAACTAATGTGTTTACCTAATTATAAAGAAAGAAAAATTTTATATGAACGACAATGTGCCATCGAGAACTACAACTATTGCAAAAGTTTAACTGTAACGCCAGGAAGTTAAGCCAAGTCACACTCTCGGAAGTTGTTTGCGAAGGAACTAAATTGTAGATGAAAATGACCAAACGCACAAAATATATTCGGCATTATTAATTAGTTGTAATACTTCTTTTAACATTACAATTTTCATATTCTAGAAAGTTTAGGAATTTTTTTTTATTCAACATAAATTTTGCTTTTGGGTAATAGCCGAGATATTTTCATCCTCTATTTCATCTTTTATTATTTTATTTGTTCTTTAAAATGTTATTCAATAAATAAATTATGTCAAAAAACCTAGACTCGTCTTAGCACAAGATACATAGGCCATTTTACTTCATGTTAATTCCTTACGAAACTTTTCAAACTCGGATGTATGGGAATAAGGGCGCCTCCGGGTGAAGCAACATGAGCACGAACGTCAATATGAGAAAATGAAAGTCATGCACAGCTGGCTGCAACTATGCCTTATGTAATGCATCTGTACACTTGTAAACACGGACACGTGCAGACACAAAGATGAAACATAAAAACGACATATAAGGCTATCATCATAGATTTAAACCGGGATAATGGATAACTAAAGTAGCTAACATTTAAAAATGAAACCAACCCTTTAAATGTCTTAAACTAAATGATAAATGAATTTAATTTATATATACAACAAAATAATAATTTCCAAATGCTTTTGTTATAAAAATTACCAAACTTTTACCCCAGCAAATTTTCATTACCATAAATGAGATCATATTTAAAGAAAGATACATAAAATCTATCTTAGCACAATATAAATTGTTACTCGTTTAAAAGTCACTCATGAATTGCAGAGGCAAAGGACAGTGACAATGTCCTGGTGACATGATCAGCGCCCAAGACCTTCTATACATACAACGAAACTAGGGCCAGGCAATGGCCGTTGATGACTCGGCAGGTAGACTATAGGCTCCATCAAAAGGCCACTTAGCTCACAAGGATGGTGAGGTTGCAGATACTATAAGAAACTATCTAGGTTGAGCGGGTCTCGAATCCCAGTCCAACAGATCACCAACATGGACGTTCTAACCACATTTCAATAACCAGTTGATAGTAATTTTTCATATGAAAAAAAAATATATATATATAATTGCATAAACCTTATTTTGCAGTAAAGACGAGAACTTGAGAAGACGAAACAAGACTTAAAACCTTGGAACATAATTCAAGGTAAAGTCAACCTCCAAACAAACCCAACGACAGCGACTAAAAATAATAAAATGAAATACTGCACACAGTCAGAGCCTCCTAACTACAACAAAACAAACAATGCTGAAAATCGTGATATCATTATCAAGTAAAATTCATCTGTCACAAAGGGAAAACAAATCCGTCTACGGGAATGGGGCTTGCAAGGTAACCGAGATAAGCAGGTAAAATAAGGAGGGTAGCACTGACTAATGGAGAAGCAGATCAGGGGGAAGGAGAGGGGAGGGGGGTTGTTGGCAGAGTCCATGACAGAGTCAAGGACTCACGCAAACTTGCAACTTCCTCACACACACACAACACAAAAGCCTTGCTGCTTCCATCCAAGGCTCTCTCTCCCCTACACAATTGTCAACACACGACTCAGGGCCTTGGTCACAAATATAGGATACGCAAAACATGTCATTCCCTTTTCTGAAGATTACGACACCAATAATTACAAAAAAGTCTCAATACAATACCTACGCCAACGATTATCCCTAATCAGCTGACCCGACCTCTAAAGACAAAACTCCCAAACAATGAAATCGCAACATTAGCCTAACAACAAAAATCTATCAGACCGAGAAGAAACAAAAACAATGGCGACTCGGAGACGTTTGTAAGAGGCAAGTGAAGCGAGGGATGATGATGTTCAAGGTTATGGTCAAATGGTCCCACTCCCTCCAGTTCTATCCACTAGCTACCCCTTCCCCCCTCCCCTACCCTCTTCAGGGATACAAGGAGTGCATTGGAGGGAACCAATACCAAGGAGTGTCTGATCACCTTAAAAAGGTAAACAATTTTGATACTATTAAATTTATATGCTTCCCTTTTAAGTATTTTGTCTGCAAATGTTATCAATATTTTAAGTGTATTTTCAAGATGCGATATTTTTACAAGGACTCGTGATATGCCACAAGCCATAAATAATGCAACATTTAAACATCCAAAAAAATAAACCAGACAATTTAAAATAAATATAAACAAAATTATAGCCTAGTGTGCTCACAATGGTAAACACACGAAGCTGTTATAGCCAGAATAAGTGTTGTCTCTTCCCTTTCACTCTTGCAACAACCCTTTCGCAAATAACAGTGAAAGCAAGTATTTACTCGTTCACAGTCGAAACACGACAGCCAACGCATAATAGAGAACAAAACAATTAAATAAAACAGCCTAATTTCTCCAAAATGATTAGTGATCTGATGCTAAGTCTTGATCAAAGTATTCTCTTTTACGGGTTTATTCCTCGCCCTCCATCAGACACTAAAGGTCTGTTCAGGCGGGCCTTGGTATGTGAAAAAAAATTCTTTCCAGTTAATATTTTGCTCTGTATCATTATCAGTTATTTCGCTAGCAAATACGAATCAGTTTACTAGACCAGTATCACACAAACATACATATTTATAAACTAAAGCCAAGAAAAAGACAGATGAAACCCAAGCACCGTACAAATAGAATAGTCAACTTTCTCCAAATTACCATTAAATCGTTGCACGAAATCAGATATTTCACGGCCATTCCTCCTGACGTCATAACACGAGATCCTGAATCACTACAAGGGGCATCACTCCATCCAATCATTAGCTACCATGTGACACCGTTGCAAGGATATAAAGGCATTTGAACGAATTACGTCACCGAGGCAATAATCATGAAAATCTATCATTTATGAGAAATTTCGTTAGACATATCGTGTGAAATTGACGCCGATCTTCCTTCGTACGTATCTTTCATGACATGCACAAAACGAAAGTGCGTATTGCATAAGCAAGCCACACATATACACACACACCACAATCTCTCTCTCCCTCTCT
>NC_090727.1:132051519-132061519 GCF_036898095.1 Palaemon carinicauda | reverse complement strand
CGACAACTAGGAGTATTTATCATGTCGCTACTACATTGTCTGTAACAAGAGATTGCTAATCTCTTAATTTGAAAGGTGGCGCCACTTGAGAAATTGCCTTTCACCAGACCAATGGGGATTATGAACCATAAAACAGCTGCGAGGTACAATTTCATATCTATAAGCTGCAGCCATCTAAAGTGCGAACCTTTATCAAGCATCTAAAAGCTGGAGGCATAAGGCTACGAATTTATATCAAAGCATCTACGTGATACAATATCAAGCTTTACTTAGTCTAGACGAACATGGATATAACACATATTAAGAAGAGAATGCGCTGGCAATCGAGGGCAATAAACATCGTAAAAAAATATAACCATGTTTATCTAGCAACGTGAAGGAGCCCGTCAATATTTAGTCCATATCTTCTGTCAGATTAGACATACCGTTCTTATCATATCAATCAGGGTCTTCCCAAACAAACTCTACAGGCTATGATCGACCACTATCATCCCTCGCTCTCTACCTCTAATAATGAAAGAGAACGGGAGAATAGAAGGACTTCCAACTCTGTTTCTTCCAATTTCCAATTTAATTATCAAGCATAACTACTTGGGAATGAATATTTGCGTAGCTCCTTAAAGCTGTCAATTCCACAAAAAGTAGGAGAAAAAAACTGTGGCCAGGGTTGTTATATATATATATAATAAAAATGACCAAGGTAGTCACAATAAAAAAAAATTAGGCCAGGACAGTCTTATATAAACAAAACAACATGGCCAAGGTAGTCATAAAACAGGAAAAACCGTGGCCAAGGTAGTCGGACATAAAACAGGAAAAACTGTGGCCAAGGTAGTCGGACATAAAACAGAAAAAAATGTGGCCAAGGTAGTCTGACCTAAAACAGGAAAAACTGTGGCCAAGGTAGTCGGACATAAAACAGGAAAAAAATGTGGCCAAGGAAGTCGGACATAAAATAGGAAAAACTGTGGCCAAGGTAGTCAGACATAAAACAGGAAAAACTATGGCCAAGGTAGTCAGACATAAAACAGAAAAAAACTGTGGCCAAGGTAGTCAGACATAAAACAGAAAAAACTGTGGCCAAGGTAATCAAGACATAAAACTGGAAAACTGTGGCCAAGGTAGTCGGATATAAAACAGGAAAAACTGTGGCCAAGGTAGGCGAATATAAAACAGGAAAAACCGTGGCCAAGGTAGTCGGACATAAAACAGGAAAACTGTGGCCAAGGTAGTCAGACATAAAACAGAAAAAACTGTGGCCAAGGTAGTCAGACATAAAACAGAAAAAACTGTGGCCAAGGTAGTCAGATATAATACACGAAAAACTGTGGTCAAAGTAGTCTGACCTAAAACAGGAAAAACTGTGGCCAAGGTAGTCGGATATAAAACAGGAAAAACTGTGGCCAAGGTAGTCAGACATAAAACATAAAAAACTGTGGCCAAGGTAGTCAAACATAAAACACGAAAAACTGTGGCCTAAGTAGTCAAGACATAAAACTGGAAAACTGTGGCCAAGGTAGTCGGATTTAAAACAGGAGAAACTGTAGCCAAGGTAGTCTGGCATAAAACAGAAAAAAAACTGTTGCCAAGGTAGTAAAGACATAAAACAGGTAAAACTGTGGCCAAGGTAGTCAAGACATAAAACAGGTAAAACTGTGGCCAAGGTAGTCAAGACATAAAACTGGAAAACTGTGGCCAAGGTAGTCAGCCATACAAAAAGAAAAAAAAAACTGTAGCCTGGGCAGTCTTACATGAGAAAAATTGTGGCCAAGGTGTTCATACTTAAAATTAAGAAAAACGGAGGGCAAGGTAGTCATCATTGAGAGAAACACTGTGGACTTGGCAGTCATACATAAAAAAAATTGTGGGCAAGGTAATCTCAGAGATAAAACTCTGGCCAAGCAGTTCATACGTAAAAAAAAAAAAAAAAATCTGCCAATGTAGTCATATATGAAAGGGGAAAAACTGTGGCTGACGTACTCATATATATATATATATATATATATATATATATATATATATATATATATATATATATATATATATATATATATATATATATATAATATAATATATATATATATATATATATATATATATATATATATATATATATATATATATATATATATATATATATATATATATATATATATAATGACGAAAACTGTGGCCAACGGAGCCATACATAGGGAAAGAAACCTGCTGCCATTGTAATCATACATAAGAAAAAGAAAAGCTGCGGCCATTGTAGCTATAAATAAAAAAGGTAAAAACAGTGGCCAAGTTATTTATACAAATGAAAAACTGACATTGTAGCCATACATCGAAAGGGGAAAACAGTGGCCAAGGTAGTAATACGGTACATAAGAACAAAAATCTTCGGCCATTGTAGCCATACATAAAAAAGGTAAAAACTGGCCAAGGTAGCCAAACAAAAGAAATGAGAAAGAACTGCAGTCTTTAAGGTGTTCATTCACAATAACCGTGAAAAGAAGGGCAAAATGTATACCATGAAGCTAGTTCATACCAATATCCTTGTATTGCCAATAGTGAATCCTTCGACATTTCGCAACCTTAATACAAACAAATCATCGCTGGAAGCCTAAACAATAAAACAAATATCATTGGCATGTGATACTTGTATACAAACACATGAACAGAGAGAGAGAGAGAGAGAGAGAGAGAGAGAGAGAGAGAGAGAGAGAGAGAGAGAGAGAGAGAGAGAGAGATTAACCTTGACCTTGAGGTGCCAGGCGCTAGCTCATTAGGTTAGGTGCCAGGAATTATCCCTCTAGCGAGACCTTTTCACTCTCCTGATCTCGTTAGTCAGAATTAACCGTTTAACGTATAACTACACACACGCACACAGGAGGTTCTTGCCAATATAACCATCGAATCATCGCCAGAATAATAGAGAGAGGCAGCTGACAGGAAGAGGGAAGGTTAGAGAGAACCAGGAAGAGGGAGAGGGGGGCCACAATTTGGCAATCATTATTCCCTCCCTCAGTTAGGTCATCATCATGCACATAAGCATCACCATCTTCAGACCAGAAGGGAAGCTGAGAAGCCAACACACGCTAGCCCATTCAAGGTTACTTCTACCTTTCAGACAAACAAACTAATCCTGCCTTTCAAAGCAAATTTTTCTACGCTAGTCAACACACAAATCACCACTAAGAAAGGCCTGTAAACAGGAAATTTAAATTTTTCAGCCAATCACTAACCCATGTAAAAGTTCTTGATTTCGTCAACAAGTCTGCAAAAGTATGTAATGTGAATTTTATGGCTACTCCCAAGAGGGTGAAAGTATGCTTTACCTTTCCAAATATATTTATAGCAACGAACCTATTTTATTATGTAGAGAAGGTCCTTACTGCCTTGACAAAAGTAAAAGGGATATTGTAAATATCTAATAAAAGTCTACAGACTGCAATAATTTTTTTTTAATCAAAATATTTTCAATACTGATCAAAATTCTTTATTCACATTCGTGATGACATACTTGTACTACGAGACCTTCAATCACATGTTCAACTGGTATAAACTGGGTACAAATAAAACTACTACAAGGCAAAACCAACCGATGCTGTAACAATATGATAATAATTCGCTCTTTTTTTTTATCAAAACAAACATTGCTTACTTCTCTTCAGTGAAAAGAAAACATAAAACAATTTCTATGTGTTAAATAATGAGCAAACTATAAAGACGCAATTTTTGAGAGAGAGAGAGAGAGAGAGAGAGAGAGAGAGAGAGAGAGAGAGAGAGAGAGAGAGAGAGAGAGAGAGAGAGAGAGAGAGAGAGAGAGAGAGAATTACGAAGTTCTACAAGATACACTCTGCTAAAAGACGCAATATGCTACACGATACACAAGCAAGCACACAAATTAATTTGGGTACTGGTCAACCCCATAAAACGATGTGAAACACGCAAAGCGTACCAGCGAGGTATAAAGTTGATATCGCAAATGTTCAAGTTTACCCGAGAGGCAATTAAGTGTCAAGTGAACAAGGTCGGCCGCCAAATAATCTTAATCTTGGCAGACAAGACTGATCAAGGCAAGGATGATCATCAGCCTCCAAACAACAAAAGCATCTCTCTCTTCTCACTCACACATACGAGCGTGCCTGGGATAGACACGAAAAATGCTGAGAAAATAATGGTCCGAAACAAGATACTCGGTTGAAATATGAAGGGTATTTTTTCGATACAAAGATCACCGATTATTTTCTTAAGCACGTGAATTTTTATAAAGTAAATCAATAAGCGAAACGTTACTGCAAAAAAACGTAGATACATGTAAGAGAACACCAATTGTGAGTCTTCAAAATTCCTCCCTACTACTAAAAATGTTCCTACAAAGTAAATAAATAAAGTAAACAACTCAGGAGAAAAAGAAACACTAATTTCACCACATAAATATTTATTGCAAACGTTTCGACATTTCTGATATCATCATCAGAGCTACCTAAAGATAAGAAACAATACAATTTCAAATTAAAAAAAAATCTTTTATCTTTAGGTAGCTCTGATGATGACTTTTGAATTGTCGAAACGTTTGCAATAAATATGCATGTGACGACATTAGTGTTTCTGTTTCTCCCGAGGATAAGATTTCCTAGAAACGTCTCCATTTCTCATCGAGTAAATCTATCACTTGCAGGCTGAAATTATTTTTTTTTTTTTTTTTGCAATGAAACATATATACTGTACTCCAGAGGATTTTCTTATAATTCTAAATATTGCTTCAAGGGTAATAGTTTAACTAAATCTAGTATATCCGCAATTTGGATGAATGGACTACTTCGGTTTTCATTATATATATATATATATATATATATATATATATGTATATAGTGAATATACACATATATATATATATATATATATATATATATATATATATATATGTATATATATATATATATATACACACACACACACATATATATATATATATATATATATATATATATATATATGTATATATATATATATATACACACACACACATATATATATATATATATATATATATATATATATATATAAACTTCTGGTTACAACCCTTCAAGTCCTAGCAATATCTTGAATTAAATTCAGCGATGTTTTAATTTAAAAGGTAAAAATAAAAACTTCAATAACATTGGTTTTAGTAATTCCCCAGCCTTATAGCCTATCAGGTAAAACGACCCTTGGTCCACCAAACTCAAAACATTGGTGGGTCGTCAATTTGGATTTAAAGTATGCTAGTAATGTGATATCGAAACTCCTGACCATGTAATATAAGGAAATGATTCACCGCAAGATACGAGAGCTAAGTGGGGGTGTATGTAGAATGACAGGCAGATAAAAGTCATCGAAAGTGTTTTCGTCCGATTAATCTCTCATGAAAAATTGCTTATCTCAAAAAACAAAAAAAAAAACACGACGACGTTACGCATGGCACCTAATACGTAATTAATATTCTCACCCATCTGTACCGCATTTTCTGTCTGCAAAGGGTAACTTCCAACATTAGGTTTAATTTCTAAAAGGTAAAAATTCCTCAAAATAAACCAGTTCCTACAATGATAAGGATTACGTACTCACAGAGAACATCCATCGAAGTGAACTTCATTTACATACCTGAAACAAAGGAAAACCAAAGTTAGATTAATGTCGAATTTTTAATTAAAACTTCAAAAAACATTAATGAGAACTAAGATTTTAGCTTTTCCTAGTTCGGTGAACAAAAGTTTGTTCGAGCCTCTGATTTCAATAATAATGGATTTCTTTTTTTATTCAAAACTTTCAAAAGTTTTCATATTCTATTGATCATGAAAACATGGCATTTCTATTTTCAAAATAGGGGGAAAATAGAATGAAATTTCTAAAATAGGTACACAGGAGACTACCCAACCCTACCCAGAGAAAATTTACAAGCAATTTCATGTAATCTCAGAGACTTGTTTTCCTCAAAAGTTACTTGGTTGTTCATTTTCGTTTAAACATATTATCCGACAAGTTTATAATAACACTTAAGTATCATAAGATATACTTATTTTACCAAAACGGCAATAAATTTTACAGTACACCCACCCACACACACACACACACACACACACACACATATATATATATATATATATATATATATATATATATATACACACATAGATACAATATATGTGTATATGTGTGTAAGATAATACGGTTTAAGAGTGAAATGTTAGAAAGGTGAAGGTTATAAGTAAATAAAAGATTAATCTGTGCACTGTCTGTCACTATGAATAGCTGCAATATAAAAATGTAAAAGATTGTGATAAGACGAGGAGAGGTCAAGTAAGTAAAACGATTGGTAAAACAAAGATGAACATTTTAAAAAAAAATACTTCGGTTGATGTGGTTACATAAGGAAGTGGATGAAAATATGTTGTTTTGAGGTATGAAGATTAATTTGTATTGCGTGAAGGAAATATAAAATTTTCTTATATATATATATATATATATATATATATATATGTATGTATATATATAATATATATGTATATATAAATAAAAAAATATATATATATACACATATATATACATACATACATACATACATACATACATATATAATATATATATATATATATATATATATATAATGTATATATACATTTATATATTTATTTATTTCCAGTTTCTTTTATGGGTCTTTTTGAGAAAAAAAAGTTAAACTGTTCGATTACAGTTATAAATAAGACATATGTATGTATGTATGTATGTGTATATATATATATATATATATATATATGTGTGTATATATATATATATATATATATATACATACACACACATACACAAACACATAAAATCAGTAATGATGTTCTTATACACACACACCATCGACTGCCAGAGCTCAAATACACGTGGCATTTACATTAATCCAAAGGCCCTTCCTTTCCTAAATCTTCCAATCCTCCCTCCCCAACAAACCCGGTTTACGTTCAAGGTTTTTGTTCCATCGACCTTCAATAGACTTTGTCCTTGGATAACTTCTGGACAGATTTAGGAAAAAGGATTTTCCCTCCTAACACCCGCAAATCCTAGAAATAATAACATCAATGATACGAAGAAAGTAATATGAGGAATTGATAAAATAAACATTTACAATAACATCAAAACACCTGCAAATCCTAGAAATAATTACATCAATGATACGAAGAAAGTAATATGAGGAATTGATAAAATGAACAAATACAATAATAACAACATATGCATAAAAAATAAATAGAGATACATGATTAAATATTACAAATGAAATTAATGTTGCAACATACTAAAAAAGAGCCTGTCATTCTTATGAAAAAAAAATGGATAGGAGATACGCAAGAAAAGAAAATGCATGGGTTGTTTGCGTGTTAAGAGCAGTTCGAAAAAAAAAGAAATAAAAAACTGATTACAGTTTACGGAACATTACCATGAATTAGAAGCAAGGACAACGCCCCACCTTACCCTAGCAATTAAGATTACCTAAGCACTTTTTTTTCTGTAATTTTACCTTATTTTGGGGGTAGGGGGGTTAACTATAGCATCAATTGACCTTCCAAGATAGGAATTACATTAAAAAAATCTCCATACTTTAGGCACGTAATGAGTGTTTATAATAATTTAAAAAAAAAAAATAATAACGGAGAGGTATATCCAAGTTTCCTTCGTATTCTTAAGTCTGTATATCGAGACTCAAATTATTACTAATAACATTACTAGCCAAGCTACAACCCTAGTTGGAAAAGCAAGATGCTCTAAGTCCAAGGGTTCCAACAGGGAAAAATAGCCCATTGGGGGAGAGGAAATAAACAACATGAGAAAAATTAACAATGAAATATCTAAAAGACAGTAACATCATACCAATAGCTCGCTAAAGCAAATCATTCTAACATTTTGAAACTAAGACATTCATGATCAGTACCTAAACATCATGAATATGGCACAAACCATCGGGGAAATACAAGGAAAATTAAAATAGTAATGACGTCACAACCCTGATTACGAATGAGGTACAAGTCTTCAAATACCAGTTTTATAAGGACTGGTGTGAGCATATAAATTCCTAAACCAGATAATGTAAAACGGCGCTGCAGGTGTACCAGTTAAAACTAAGAAGGCAAGCAGGTGCTTAGCATCTGCGCCGCAGAATATAGGAAATAGCAAATTGTTTCTCAAGTCTTCTCACTCGGAGAGATAGTTTGAAGATAATATATACCTTGGGAAAGATATGAATATCCTATGTCAGGTATTGGATAATATAACATATTAAAGATGATTAGATTAACAAATCTCTTCATTGGATGATTACGTAATTGCTTGAACTAATGACTTAATTGACATAATGCAAACAGAATTAACAGTAACGGAATAGCAACGATACAAGGAGTATAACGGATCCATTTTAACTATCAATTACCATAACGCATTTTGTATTATTAATTATTCATTACTTCTTTAGTTTATTTCCTTTCCCCAATATGCTATTTTCCCTGTTGAAGCCCTTGGCCTTATAGCACCCTGCCTTTCCAACTACGGTTGCAGCTAAGCTAATAATAATAATAATAATGCTGTATTTCTTGTACAGATATCTTCAGGTGTTCTAACATAAGATTCATCTATTCCTTGGTTTTGATAATAATAATAATAATAATAATAAAATAATAATGCATTTATATCAAACCCACAATATACATGTACTTCCTTCAAGTTAAACTGCTACCTTATCTGATAAGCCTCTCATTATGCAACTTTCTCCAACGAGTAATCATGCTGACAATCGCTGTGTAAGTTTATTGCAGCTGTCAAATAACAACACGATAGATATTTCTTTGGACTTGAAGTGAACTTCAAATCTGACAAGCATACAAAAATATATATAAAGTATATAAATATATATATATATATATATATATATATATATATATATATATATATATATATATATATATATATATATATTACAACGGATGAAAAATCAAAAGACAAGACGAAGAAAAAAAAAAGTATCCGTATACTCTCATTTTTTTTTTAAAGTTTTCAATTACAAGTAACAGTTTCTTTATTTTTCTTTTAAGAAATATATTCGCATGTGAAATACTAGATTATTCTCAACCCTACCAGGAAAAAATGGGAAGACAAAAAATATAGCCTATTCGGGGTGAAGTAATTTAAAAAGAAATTTCCCGAGTTATATTGGATGAAAAGATAAATCTTAATTTATTTTTTATCTATGTGAAATATTGGATTACAAGAAATATATTCGTTAAATCTTTGTCAAACTCATTCTTTACCTTTTCCAGGGATATATTAGACGGAAAAATATAATCGAAACAGAAAATACGTCTCACTCATTCGTATAATATATGGGGTATATTGGAGGACAAAAATATATTTCAAAGGGGGTAAACAATTTATTTAATTCCTATCAATTTCCCAAAATATAGTAGATAACATATATTCTAGTAGGATAACCTAGCTCACTAATCTTTCTTCCCAAAACTCTATTTGATAAAAATATATTTACTGGGATAAATAATCTAGCTCACCAATCTTTTTCCCCAAAAATACATTTAGTGGGATAAATAATCTAGATCACCAATCTTTTTCCCCAAAATATATTTGAAAAAAAATATATTTAGCGGGATAAATAATCTAGCTCACCAATATTTTTCCCCAAAATATATTTGAAAAAATATATTTAGCGGGATAAATAATCTAGCTCACTAATATCTTTTTTTCATTAATATGGAATGACCAAAGTACTCAGAAACTCTATCAAAACTATTTCCACCGAAGTCCACTGCGCAAACATCCAACTGGTTCAAAAACCATAAGCTCAGGCTCAAGTAAATCTCAAAACGAAACAAACATTGTGGTTTGAGGCCCCCACCTCGTCATTTACGAAAGCCAAAACTGAAGTAAAATACAACACTTTAAGATCGGAAACTCTTCGGAAAAGAAAGGGCGATTTCACTGGCTT
>NC_090727.1:132009972-132049972 GCF_036898095.1 Palaemon carinicauda | reverse complement strand
TGACTCTAAAAAAAAATGACGTTGAAATAGAAGGCTTTCATGCGGTCTGCTTTTCTTTCCCCTGCGGTCACCAATTCAAGCAATGACCACGCATTAGTAAACTTGTCTATCGAACATCTAACCTCTGACCTCTTACACTATCAGATAATTGTCGTACTTTGAAACCACTTAGAAATAACTATTCACTCCTAGAACGTCTTATTTTGATAAAATTGAGTATTTTTCCGTTTATCACTTGGAAGATAATAAGTGATAATCTACAGAAGATATAAATGTTTTCAACTTGAGATATTTTACTAGTTGTTTATCAATTTGGAATGGCTGAAATAAACCCGAAATAACCCATTCAATTATCTTATACAGTATATCAATGTAGAATTTAGTTCTTTTTTAAAAAAGACAGAGTGTGATAGTTCCAAACAAATTCATAAATCAATGAAGAAAATTATTTTGGGAGAAACAATATTTTGTACAATTATCTAAATACTCAACACAAAATCGTACTACACATATATACAAGAATTTTCATATCCTGTAAATGAATTCCAGGATACCATTTGCTTTCTCCATATTGTGACTGAATTAATACCCGATATGTAAATAAACAAGCATGTACGCCAATTCAATATACAAACTGTTAATAAAAGCAGAGCACACAAGTATTACTTTATGAAACGCGGCAATAAAGAAATGTTGCACCTACATTTTTATGAAATACTGCACTGGAGAAATTTTGCAATGTATCATTGCAACTAACATTAATTAAAACACTATGTTTCTACGAATCAGCGCTAACTTTGGGCAAAGTAAAAGTAGATAACATCTTGGTTTGTTTCAGTTCGGGGGAAATACTGACCCATTGGCGCACCGTGCTTTCCTCCGTGTGCCGAAATAGATCGTGTTTGTAAAACAAGCAGTGAGGAGCATAATGTATTAACTTTGATATGCTTTAATTTTTATTTATATACCTTTCATGATACACGATCTTACTACTTTGGCATTTTTTGGGTCGAAATGTACCATCCTATTAATATTAAAGATTATATAATAAATACAATAGAAAGATGAAAATACTAACGTGAAACAGGCTATAATATTATCAGTATTATAATCATCATTATTATTACAATCCCTGCGGCCACAAAAGGGAAATTAATCCAGTACGAAAAACGAAATGAGGCAGTAAAGAATAGCGTAAAACATAAATAAAGAATGAAACCAATAAGATTACATAATAATCGCGATTTTAAACAAATTGGTAAAAGAACCTACGGAAAGAAACATGTTAAACTGATCAACATAAAAGCAAACCACACCATTATACGAGAGAGAGAGAGAGAGAGAGAGAGAGAGAGAGAGAGAGAGTTCCCCTTCTTTACCAAATAATAGGCTTTATATTGGTTGATGACAATTGCCTTTGAGTAGATATGTTGGACATTTCGCGAAGCCTTAATATTTCTATGCTTCAATCCAGCAATTGCCCAACATGGGAAAATGAATAAAGCTTGTGCTAACCAGGATGACATCAAGGATAAATTTGCGTCATAGAATTAGAAAAAAAAAAATTCGCTGAAGAACTGGAATATGTCCGTTTGCGTCATATTTGTAAAAAAATGGAATTTTCCAGTTTTCGTTGAAACTTGATTTCAACTGATTATAAGCTTCGATTTTTTTTTTATCATAACTCAGTTTCTGCTGGTTATGGCAGTCTGCTTTTATTCGCCCATTTTGGTCGATTTTTCAAATGTAATATTCAGCATTTCTACTACTACTACTACTACTACTACTACTACCACCACCACTACTATTAATAATGATAATGATGATAATATTAAAAGTTCAAAATATATACTCTGTATGATAGAGGTTTTAATTTCAACTAATATATCTAAAATAAGACTTTTTATGAATATATACAAAATGAATATAAAAATAAAGAAAACACTAACACGAATTTTCTACCAGTATGCCCCAAGCCCAAGCTTTATTACCTAAACTACCGCCGTCCTTATAAAACAAAAATCAAGCACTGCATCCTCACACCATCACAGGAGTCTGAAGGAAGTTGTAACGATGTTTTGAAGTCTCTTTGTGCCCTCCACAAAGGTCATTCATCTACGTTCTAGTAGCCTGGTAAACTGGTTAGACTCTGGGTAGGGGGGGGGGGGGAGGAAGGGGATGGGAGAGGGGAAGATTTGGGGTACGGCTAACCCCACACCCACATGCCCACCCAATGGCTGTTCCATGACCTCCCGAAAACCTACTTCTTGAATCCATCCTTTAAGAGAGGAGACCAAACTACTTGGTTTGGCCCCAACCCAGGTGCTGCTTCCATACCAGTTGTTGTTATTATTATTATTATTATTATTATCATTATTATTATTATTATTATTATTATTATTATTATTATTATCATTATTATCATTATTATTATTACTTGCTAAGCTACAACCCTAGTTGGAAAAGCAGGATGCTATAAGCCCAGGGGCTACAAGAGAAAATAACCCAGTGAGGAAAGGAAACAAGGAAAAATAAAATATTCTAAGAACAGTAACAACATTAAAATAAATATTTCCTGTATAAACTATAAAGACTTCAACCAAATTAGATAAAACAATAGAGAAAATAGCCCAGTGATGAAAGAAAACAAGGAAAAATAATATATTCTAAGAACAGTAACAACATTAAAATAAATATTTCCTATATAAACTATAAAGACTTCAACAAAATTAGATAGAATAGTGTGCCCGAGTGTACCCTCAAGCAAGAGAACTCTAATCCAAGACAGTGGATGACGATACATGACTTTGTCTTCTGTATAGATTTGCAGACGGTGCACAGTTTAAACGTCTGTCGACATGCAATGTTAAAAATACTTGAAGGAATGCAGAAAATGTTTAAAATCTATGACGCGAAATAGATTTTTCTATACCTTGATTTCACTATGATTTTTTGCTCAGCCGCATGAACTCGATTGAGTTTTCCATTAAAAATAAATGTAAAATTTAAAGCTAATATATGGCTTGCATCCATTCACAAGTGAGAAATTATATCAAACATGGATGGAATTCTACACAACTTTATGACTTAAAGAGGTAATAAAATCGAACTAAAATATATTCATTACATCTTAATTCATCGTATTAAGACGGAATCATGCCCCAAATAACTATTAAAATTTGACTAGAAAATAATCAGGAAATAGAGCGAGATTACATTTACACGATTCTTCAATACGAGATACTTTGGGCGATTCTCATTTTACTTGAAATCATTCTGGAAAAATATACTGAGAAAACACGTGTGTGAAAAAAAGAATAACAATTCAATTGTAGGAAAATGCTAAGATGTTGGAACAGTAGAAGGATTCACAACTACTAAAAAAGAATATAATTTTAATCTTCATAGCTATATGAAAATTATATATTTAATCTGAAACTTGAGTAGTCCACGTGAATCTCCATGACGTCATTCTACCAGTCAATACATTTCAGAGAGAGAGGAGAGAGAGAGAGAGAGAGAGAGAGAGAGAGAGAGAGAGAGAGAGAGAGAGAGAGAGAGAGAGAGAATTTTCTTGAAAGGAAGAGCAGCTATAAACGAGAATCCTTTTCAAAGATGAAAAAAATTTTATTCGTGAAATAATATTTGAATATCCAAAGGAGAGAGAGAGAGAGAGAGAGAGAGAGAGAGAGAGAGAGAGAGAGAGAGAGAGAGAGAGAGAGAGAGAGAGAGAGAGCCCATACACGTGGCTTGAATCACACGAGAACGGTTTGATAACGTGGGAGAAAGAATAAGGGAGGGCGGAAAGTGAAATAGTTAACTTTCAACCTATGTCATAAACAACCTAGTGGACAAACACACCCTACAAATTGTAAAGTAGGCCTACTAGCTGGATTAAAGTATCACTATATCTGGAACATTAATCACCGTAAGGCAAAGCTACCTGTGGTGAGATTCAAAGGGGGAAACAAGGCATTTTACCCTTTAATTGCTGGGTCAGGGATAAGACCCTATGTGAGAAACTTTCTGAGACTTAACAGCTGTTCGAGAAATTAACACAAGCCTGGGATTTCACTGGGTTCGCTTGAAAATCACCCCCACCCCCCAAAAGGAAACTGAGTATCATGGGGTCAATAGGCCATTTACAATACCTGTACATAGAATGGGTGAATGTGGTCACAGTCGATTACATTTTTCTATTAATTAAAGACGAATATTTGGAATAGGGTTAAAGAGTCTTATGCAGATGAAAATTACCAAAATAGTAATACGTTCATTACGAACAAATCATTCACAGCCCTCTCATTCACAAAAAAAAAAAAAAAAAAAAAAAAAAAAAAAAAAAAAAAAAAAAAAAAAAAAAAAAAAACGAAATTGTTTAGTTTCTTTAGACCATTTCATGAAAAACGAAAACAGCTGATAATGCAATCTAAAATGTAAAATATTCTTTATAAATAATAATTCTTTCTGAACGCAGTGGATTTTTCCCTACTCCGTTTTCCTAAAGCTATTTCCTAGAAGTAGGTAAACCAGTTTTTTTTTCTTTTATCTAGTCTATGTTACGTGGTTGATGATTATACAATTCCAAAAAATGTATACCTTCCTCTCATCCAGGCTTTACCCTTCCTACAATTTGAATACATTCCCTTATTCATTCATAATACAAAATATACTATATATATCTTGGT
This sequence comes from Palaemon carinicauda, assembly GCF_036898095.1. Taxonomy (NCBI): domain Eukaryota; kingdom Metazoa; phylum Arthropoda; class Malacostraca; order Decapoda; family Palaemonidae; genus Palaemon; species Palaemon carinicauda. The sequence continues at coordinate 132,045,284 of NC_090727.1, read as the reverse complement.
TTTCTCAAGACACGTGTAAATAATTCCCATAAATTTTTAGGGAAAGGAGACCGGTAGAAAAAGGACAGACCCACAGAAATAAGATTTGTTTCACGCTTTTCTACAGTTACTTATACAATCGAGACCTTCTCCATTTAAATATTTCAATAGTAACCATATGTGCAGATTGGAAATCTTGTGTGTATTTGTTTTTTTAGGGGGTAATTCATTAGTTTAACCCAATATATAGTCTCTCTCTCTCTCTCTCTCTCTCTCTCTCTCTCTCTCTCTCTCTCTCTCTCTCTCTCTCTCTCTCTCTCTCATATATATATATATATATATATATATATATATATATATATATATATATATATATATATATATATATATATTATATATTGTATATATATGTGTATACATACATACATTTATATATATATATATATATATATATATATATATATATATATATATATATATATATATATATATATATATACACACACACATTTAAACCACAGATGTGAATATCTCGGGGAAATTACTTCTACGTGGATCGGAAGTTCCGACGTTTGTACGTTGTTCCCATTATCCAGACAAATCCTTCCGTTATTTCCATGAAGGAGGCCTCTTAGCTTCTACGCAAACACGGGGAAAATGCAATGAGTCACATGCGCGCCTCCAGTAGTTACAAAACAGGGAGGGAGACCTACGAAGAAATCCCATATTTCCAGACATGTTTAACAGCGCTGGAACATTCGAGGCCAGCGCACGTCCGTTCTCAGAATTCAAAACGCCATAAACGGGAGGCCATTTAAAAGTTCTCAGGATAGCAAAGGGACAATGACGCTTCAGATAACGTTTTCTCTAACGTTTAAATGTTCCTCGTTACGGAACACTGAGACAAACGTTGCGAAAGGCGAATGTCTAATGATACAAAAGTGCGAGTCAGTGGAAATGTTCCGAGGTATCGGGCAAAAATCCATAATGAGGTCTGGAAGGTTGGCAAGCGTGGCGAGGACATGACGTCACCAGTTGGCGCTGAGCCAGATGTGGAGAACCATTCAACTTTCAACATAACACCACGAACACGTATATATAAATACACTTGCGGAAAACGTGGCTTCACTGTCACATTACACATCGTGTACTACTCCCCGTGAGGTATGGTGAGATTATTCAATAAACGTGGTACTATGTACTACTATCTATGGCGTCATATGATAATTTGATTAAACAGATGTATGAAATTAAGTTATTGAACCATTATAATGGTAACTTTTAAACTGGTATACAACGCAAAATAATGTCATTCATATTATTCCTAATAACTCTTTATCCGCATCAAATAATCTGATATACATATATAAAATATTATTATCACTAGCTAAGCTACAACCCAAGTAGGAAAAGGAGGCCGTTGTAAGCCCAAGGGCTCCAACAGGGAAAATGACCCAGTGAGGAAAGGAATATAGGAAATAAACGATATGAGAAGTAATGAATTAAGGAGAGAGAGAGAGAGAGAGAGAGAGAGAGAGAGAGAGAGAGAGAGAGAGAGAGAGAGAGAGAGAGTTATCCTATACATCATAATATCACAGTTCGTGAATTAAGGGGAGAGGGAGGGAGAGAGAGAGAGAGAGAGAGAAAGAGTATCACAGTTCGTGAATTAAGGGGAGAGGGAGAGAGAGAGAGAGAGAGAGAGAGAGAGAGAGAGAGAGATAGAGAGAGAGAAAGAGTTATCCTATACATCATAGTATCAAAATTGATTATTACATAAGAAAACTTATTTTGTAGTCTAGTCAGACAACTCACCGATATATAAACATAAGCCTTCAACTCGTATTTCAGATGAATGGTCAAGCACGACTTAAAACTAGCATGTATAAATGCGCACTTTGTAGCAATTCCCATTTAAACGAGTAGTCTATTACAGCAACTACGTGTTAAAATAGTCTTGTCAAATTCTCTTCATAGCAGAGGCTATGATTCGTCTCCTTCCAACAGCAACGTATGGCAAAAACTATACGAATATTTCTAACACGACTGATATATATCACAGACAGGAGGCATATGTTTGTGACGTCACCTAATTATATAAGTTGGCTAGAAATGAGTAATTTGACTGTTTTCCTCCCCAACCGTATTTTCTCTCCAAATCCGCTGCTAATTATTGAAGCTCTCACACGCAAGCTAACTACCTAAATACACACACACACACACACACACACATTATATATATATATATATATATATATATATATATATATATATATATATATATATATATATATATATATATGATAAATTTTGCACATTTAGACGTGTTTTTCATATTCAAATAAGCCATATATATTTTTGATACATTAATGTCTGGATTCTCTTAACGACCTCGGGATCAGAGCCTCAGGCGAAATCACACAAAGACAAGAGCTTGTGACCGGCCGGGAATCGAACCCAGGTCGAAATCACACAAAGACAAGAGCTTGTGACCAGCCAGGAATCGAACCCTGGTCGGCAAGCTTGTATAGACAGTGACAAAACCAGGGTTCGATTCCCGGCCGGTCACAAGCTCTCGTCTTTGTGTGATTTCGCCTGGGGCTCTGATCCCGAGGTCGTTAAGAGAATCCAGACATCAATGTATCAAAAATATATATGGCAAATTTGATATATATATATATATATATATATATATATATATATATATATATATATATATATATATTGGTCTCGTACTGAATAATATTTCAGGCTAATAATTTCAATTATTTTGATTCTAAAATCCAACAGTCGTACAGCAGAAATTGTGGAAATGACAGTTCAGCTTCAGATACAGAATAACATAAAAGAGAGAGAGAGAGAGAGAGAGAGAGAGAGAGAGAGAGAGAGAGAGAGAGAGAGAGACCTACACATACGAGTAAATAACCGAATAACAGGAACTGTAAAATTTTGACACAAAATAATAATACCGGTGTTTTCTTCCATATTTCATAACCAATTTCAATGAAACATTTTCAAAGTAAGGTTTTTTTTATTAAAAAAAAAATTGTCAACCAAGAGAATGTGATAAATTTACGGGGCATTAAGATGAGAACAGTTTTAAATTTATATGGTAATACATAACACTGGAGCCATATCAGAAATTAACTAGAATAAAAAAATAAGATAATGGATTAAAGAAAAAAAAAAGTAACCAGGCAATACACAATTCATTTTTCCAATAGATGAACCCAAAAGGTAAACATGAAATAGATTATCTACTTTTGCAATATATTGGTTAGTCTCTTTAAAATACAAAATTATTTTTACTGAATTTGATGAGTGGCTATGAAAGTAATTCAAACTTTTCCAAACAGATTACACATTTTAACTATGCGTAAACCATATTCTACTGTAGAATTGAAGTTTTGAGAATTATTGTTTTAAAAAATAACATTAAAGTACAGGTACCATGGTTCAGCACATCTTGATATCTATCAATAATAGTTCAGATATTTTCATTTTCAGCATCAAGTATTTCCAGAGGCCAAATGAAATACAAAATTATTTAATTCAGTTCAAATATAATGTAGCAAAATTTAAAAAATGATAAGTCACTAACATAATACAATGGACAAAAATTTAATGCATTAAAATCTATATTTCTATTCTAACAAAATAAGGAGCAAAGCAAAGTAAAAGCGTGGCACTTAAATATGAATAAAGAAATATCACATCCTTCTTATAATAATAATGAAATTCTATGACCTCTGCAGGGAACAAGTAATTTTCGACATTAGTATAGTTCACCATTTCGATTTATGACCTGACAATTTTCTGAACTGTCTGGGGTCAACATTTCCAGCAAGGCTCTATAAAAAAAATTATGCTTGGCATGAATAGTTCAACAAATCTAAAATCATCACATGACTATGAAATGCCGCAGCTAACATTTACAAAATATTTTCCAAGTTTCTATCCAATAAAATTAAGAGGAGAGTCAGTAGCTGAACACCACATAGAAGAAAAAAACTAAACAAGGTAGAATGAAAGAATTCAAAAATTTCTTAAGGAGAGATTGATAACCAAAAATCTTAAAAGACTTTCTCAATAAACCAATTTTTGTGCAACTGAGTAAGAAACAGACCGAATGTGTTTCTCAGCAGTAAATTTACAATCAGGAATCACACCTAATATTTTGAAAGAAATCTTATCAATGCAAAGATCTTTATGTTGAGGAGCCAATATCCTAAATCTACTTACAATCATACTTTAGAGTTTTGTTTAGGTTCAATTTCATTCCCCATTATTTGCATCATACACTAATTTCAACTAATCTCTATCAAGGGATCCAGCAACCTGAGGTCTACATTCCTATATTATATGTCTAACTTTAGATGCTTACTGTATCCAAAGCTCAAATCTATACCGTAAGAGGATGGTTACAAGGTCATTAGACAAACTGTAAACTGTAACCTTGATGTTTTTGAGTAGAACGTTTACAGCATTATTATTATTAATAGCTAAGCTACAACCCTAGTTGGGAAAGCAGGATGCTATAAGTCCAAGGGTTCCAACAGGGAAAATAGCCCCTGAGGAATGGAAATAAACCAACTATGAGAAAAGTAATAAAAAATCAAAATAAAATATCTTAAGAACAGTAACAACATTAAAACAATAAAATATTTTATGAAGAGTAACGATATTAAAACACATCTTTCAAATATAAACTATAAAAAGACTTGTGTCAGAACTTTTGAAGTTCTACTGATTCAATTATCCAATTAGGAAGATCATTCCATATAGGATAATCATGGGAGACAGGAAGACTAAATCTATACCTACATAATAATGTGTCCCTAAATAAATACATACAGTATATAAAATCATATGCATCACTCTTGACTACAAATTTCTGAAGACATCTCTGACCTGAAGAAATTTTGTTCTTCAATTTTGCCTTGTTTTAAACATGGATCTTTGGGTTGGTCTTCAGCAGCTGTCTCACATATTAAAATTGTTCAATAAAACTTTAGCTTCACTTAAAAGTGCTTATTCCAGACAATAGAATCAATCACTGGCACTATAAATTGATTAGCTCCTTGTGCATGTCCACATAATTCAAATCATTATGAACATTTAAAATTTCCAAGACAATCACCAACCATGTAGTAATAGACATGTTAATTTTATGTTTTGCATTTTCCTCTGGCTATTTACCAGTTTTCTATAAATCTTGTTCAAACAGTGACTCTGTTATGGAATGACCTAACTAGACATGTGATTGTTTGTTGGAACTTAAAAATCAAACTAGTAGTAAAGACATTAGTGAGCATGCTGACACGAGTTACTTCATAGTTTTAACTGGTTGATCTACTATGTTCTTTGTTATCTCTCTAACAGAATTCATTCTTATTCCATTCTCTTCCCAAATCTGGTCTGCTTTGTCTGTTGGAGCTCTTAGGTTAATAATTTTGCTTTTTAAACAATTACAGTACTGTATAGCCTACATATGATGTTGCAGTTTACCACTGGCCACTGCATAAGATCTTCCTCTCCAAAAAGTCTGTGATTATTGCTCGACTCTTGTACGGAAACGACTTCATATTTTTAACTCTTCCAAATCAAATAGGTTATCAAATCTTGTTTGAATATTTGTTGGCAGAAATGTGAAAAATGCAACCCCTTTTGATGATATACTGTACATATTTATTAACAGCATTTTCACTGTAAGGATTTCGGAATACTAAGATGATACAGCTTAATTATTTTATGATCATGAACAGCCCTATAAATAAAGTAGCTTTTGTTTGAATAGGTCTAAATAAATTATCCCATACAGAAAAAAAAATTCAAAATGAAACAGATTAAAACATTCAGTTCCAATAATAGGAAAAGTATTAACCATTGCAAGGTTAATCTTACATATTCAATTCTTAAATTTTGAAGGAATAACAGTATCATATGCCAATACCAATTTCTAAACTCAATTTGCATTTTCCTCTATACCTGTATCTGTTGTGATGCATTGCCTTTTATAAGAAAATACTGTATATTTAGGTATCATAAATCTCTATTCTAAAGTCCTAATCTAAAAGCTAAAAAAAAATATACTGTACAGTAGTTAAATTAAAATTTCCACTCAAGAACAATTGGATGCTGCCTATTTGTGGAGAAAAATACATAATAACTGGAATAAGTGCAGTAGAAGTGAACACACTAGATCCTTATATTTTGAATTAATAGTTGCACCATGAGCTTGCACAAAATGTTGTTATTGAGGGGTAGTTCCTCAATTTACAGTACAGTACTGTATTCCTTAAAATACAGGATACATGCCGAGTTAACTTCTCATGGCCCATGCTGTGAAAATGTTCAGGCTGTACTATATTTTTCACATTTCTGTATTTGTTAAATTTAGGTCTACATTCCAAAGAATATGCTTGTTATTGCAACAAAAGCGTGAAAGCTTACAATGTACCTAGTTTTAAGAATATACAGTAACCAAATGTGTTAATATTACCTGAAATTGGTAAGACATACCAGTGTACACACCTCTGAGATAGTCTTTGCATTTTACTGAGAATGGTGTAGATACTTTATCTGATATCTACCAATAATCATAATTTTCCTGTAATCTAAGTGAAGTAAATCGAGTACATGCATTCAATAGAATCCAAAGCATGATTGGGTGCTTCTTTTACAAAATCTAGTAACCTGAATGCTTCCTGATTATTTCTTAATTATAAGAAAGATATATAGTTCATTTAGTTACTTCTTTGGGTAACACGTTTCCATTGGACAATCGTCAAATGTTTTTCTTTCAATTTGTTAGAGCATTACAAAAATTAATAAAATTGAAAGGAGACAAATGGACCAACTTTGCAATACCAATCAGCTAAACGTAATCATTATGATATAGCAATGGGCGAAGCTACTGTTTAGGCAGATAATTTTGACTATAGAGTCTCAGTTGAAGTAAAAACAATAATAATCCTAATAAGCTTTCATCCTTTCCTATGTTGGGACTAATAATATTAAAGATTTTTCAAGGACCACACCTAATTTGCTATATACTGTGCTGTAATTTTCGCTTACTTTCCTTTGAAAAATTGCTTGAATCCTTTTAGAACCATTTTAATGTATTTTAACTTGAGGATAATTGGCAAAATAAAATTTTGTTATTTCAGGGGATTTGGAAATGTAAAAGAATAATGGTTTATGATAGACAGACGTGGAAAAATGCTACGGATATTTTTTTTTTAATAAAAAAGGAGGTAAAATGTATATCGTTTACTTGTTGTCAAAATATTTAAATCCTTAGTTTGGATTATATTAACAAGCTGCCTCATTATTGATTTTTATGTTGGTTGCTCAATGTCTAATTAAACCTGAATATAAAAAATCATTATTTAACCTAGTTTAACTTTGGAAGGGTAGCATAAAAAGTTCATAAAATATAAATGATAATTCTTCAGCTGCCAACGTGATAATTTTATGGGGTTTACATATTAGTACTGTATAAATACTGTAATTATAAAAAAATTCTTATCAGTTACTTTACAATGACTTACTGCATTGTATAATCTATAAATCATGTTCACAGTGACTACCCGGTAAACTTACTAGAAAAAGAAGTTACTGAATTCATGAAAATAGATCTTCATTAACTATCTATTTACTTCTACAATGTTGTAATTTTTACCAAAATCTGTATGAATTTCACGCTGCTTCCAGTTGCATCTAAAGAATATTTCTGCATTACTGCTAAACCTTTAAACCCATATAGGAAGTACTGTAAGTGCATTGTGATGGAAGACTAATCCAGTATTAATAGAGATGCACCAGTTAGTAATTGTATCTGTAGTCTATCACTCCCCATACCTTTATTTTACACCCTTATTTATTTACTCCTTAAAAGCTGTGAATGTTTTGGCTACATTAAGTGGGGAATGTTTTGAATCCAGATCTACATATTGCATATTCATTATAAAAACCTTTGCTACTTTTAAATTTTTTTAATTGTGTACCTAATTCTAGCAATTACCGTGATAAGTAGTTCTTTCAAATGTCTATATATTTTTTTAAAATCCTTTCTCATACTCCCAGAATATTTAATCAGAGTTCTGGTTACAGTATGGGTTATATAACATTAATTTTCCAGAGATATCATCATCATAATTGTTATTATTAGATTAAAACAAAAAGGAAATGTACAATCTAAGCTGCTGACATTTGGTGACTGACCCAATATACAACGAAATCTCCATGCAAGCAAATAAACTTTAGTGGAGGATTGCTTAGAAACTTATATTGGCCCATGACTTCGCACGCATTTCAAATCAATGCAACTGGGTGTCAATACTGCAGTGTTATAACATCCTTACCCTCACCATTATCATTTTTGTACATTGTTCAACCATCCGCAGATTCTATGAACATTTCGTACGATTGGCACTAAGGGTTTCTCCTATAACTGACTTTGTCTTGCTTGCCAGTATTCATAATAGGTTTTAGCTTTTGCAAAAAAAAAATTTGCAGAGGTGCTGTGCTGTCCACATCCTCACTCCTTTTTTAAAAATTACCTAGGCAGGAATCCCGCAGATGTTAATACTAATACGGCTCAATAGCACCGTACTAGTTACATCACGACATTGTAAATAAGTTAAAACATAACAACTAAGTCAGACTTCTAAAATTTCTAAGTTGCACGCCAAAATAATTTGTTCTCAACTAATAAATGAAAACCTAAAAAGTAAATACTGTATTTTAATTGGAACAACTTAAGATACAGCAAAAAGAATGTCCCTAGAGTGGTAAGTTTACAGCAAAGACCTTTAAAAACCATCCATACCCTTGTGTCAATCCTTTATGTGACATTATCATTGCAAATAAGGATTTTCGTACAGTAATAACAGTACTTATCAAAATCTTAGCTTTACATACTATTGACATCTCTGCTCTAAATCAAGAGGTATAACCAAAGGATGGGAACTAAATTGCTTAATTAGGAACATTTAATGCTGTGGTTTTGAATTACAATGCATAACTTCCTTGATTCAATGGCTAGGCGAAACACCAAGTGCCTTCTCTTCAACATCTAGTATTCCTATTTGTTCCCAAATCATACATAGGGTAAAAAGATTACATTTCCAGCTACAAATATCCCTCACTCTTTTCCCCACAGTATATCTAGTACAGCTTATCTATATTTTATTTAGAGCCAAGTCAAATTAGGAGACAAACTTTACTATCCCACAAGAAATAAGATATCATCAAACTAAAAATCATCAGAAAATAATCACAATTCACGGGAATGATCAACAACCGAGTTAACATCTAGAATAAAGGAAACAAAACATTTAACCAAGTCACCTATCCCCAGGTGACAGCTACCCATAAGAATAGGGAGCATCGTACCTGGAAGGGCAAGTCTGGGATTCTTTTAGAGTATATGGTCAAATTTGTTCCTTAAGGAGAAGGAACAGTGAATGCACATTAGGGAGATTCACTGATGTACTTTAACTTTTATGTCTTCATTTTGAATTGTGCTAATAAATGGAGGACTGATATCACAATTCAAAATTGAGAACCAAGTTTTCCATCAACAGAATTGCTGAGCTTCATAAGTTGACTATAAAGAATTTTGCCAATTCCATACTCCTGTAAAATACTCACACACTACTTTGTTAACTGAATGCATAAGTTATAAAAGAGGTCCATTATAATACAGCCTTTCCATATAAACTTAGATAGGCAGGAATGCTTTTGGACAATGTCAAGCTAATGGCATGTCAATACTGTAATCACTAGCATATCTAAATATTTTTCTGTCAACTATTCCAGGAGAGGTCAAACAAGAAATTCATTCGCTATCCTGTAAGGTCTTAATTCCCTTGTCTTTCCTTCTTTTATTTCTACTTCTTTGTCTAATGCTTTCCTGACCAACAGATCCTCATTTCTTCAGATTAAATGTCTAATCCATCTCAATAATTTTAACCGCCACTAGATACCACATCTCAGCAAATTCCTCATTTACCTTAAGACCTTCCTACCATACTCTGGTCATGAATCTTATCCTTCTTGGCGAACAAATTTTCCAAACTTCCATTTTCAATTTCAGTGCCAATATGAAGCAATCTAGGCCTTGTTTACCTACAGCATGACTTACAGTATAGTCAATAATGGGATAATTCAATTTACTAGTTAACTAAACATCTCTCCATTTCATTCATGCTGGACCTACCTCTCCAACAGTTCTCTCACTGTCATAAGTAAGCCAAAAGAAAATTAGTTCATAAGAGGCTAGCATGTGACCTAAAATATAATGCACCTTTGCTTATAAATGTTAAGACTATATATCTCAAATGGAGGTTATTTATGCTTACATCTGTTTTTTTAAAGCATACTGAAAATTTTCTTACATTTTCATCAACTTCTCTAGGGTCTACATAAGAGCATACTATTTTGTGGAGGCTTACCTATCATATTAATAATGAGAACACACAACCCATACTGTAAGAAAAATTAAAAAAATACCCATGAGCAGCATCTAAAGAGATTGCCTGATAATCTGATAATGACCCCTCTCTAACAAGGGTGAACCGTAGCATCCCAATTACTCCCACTCTAATCCCCTCCCTTACCAACAGACCAAACCAAAACACAACCTACTTTATGAAGGTAAATATGGGAAAACAATAGAGTACCACTCAGGGTAAAGTAGATTATGAGTAAATTGCAAGATACAAAGTTAAAATGATAATCAACAAACATGAAAGGCTTCTAAAGAACTTTATGAATTACTTTCCTTGGTTACTATGTGCCTTGTTTTCAATTTGACACCTACAATTAAAAATCAAATACTATGGCAGAATTCTTAGTTCATCCATTACCCTGTCCAGATGTTCTTAAACATATAAGACTTCATATGATATGGCTGGTAATCTACGGCAATACCATGCTACCTTAATACTGGTACAATAAAGGAGTAATTGAAATGGAGTACAGTATTATACTATGGGTGATCAGACACATGTAGCTATTTCAGTCTTTTTAGGAATACTGTATGCAATATTTCTTAGTCCATCATATTTACCTTTGCTTTAAGTGAATATTTCGTTTGCCATGAATCATACAAATATTTTTACGCATCTTACTTTTGTGCATGGAATAGGGCTGTTATCTTGATGCTTACAAAAATGAGTAAACTAAAACCCTCCTTCACAATGTTCTACAATCTAGCTTGATTGATTACATCAAGAAAGACCCTATCAATTAAAATTACTTGTATACAGAATAACCCACTTCCTAAGAAGTATAAAAATTCCAAACCTCTATTGAACAAAGAGGACTTTGAAGCACGATGAAGGAGATGATGAATGGAGAAGTACTGTATCGATTTAAAAGCTCAAGATAGAGGCGACTGGTGAAATCTAACCGAGGCCCTTTGTGTCAATAGGCATAGGAGGAGATGATGATGATGATTGAACAAAGTATCGCAAATGAAAAACTGTACGTAACTTGACACTGAAAAAATAAAATATCAATAGTTCGTAAATAGTTTTATACGCATGGAGTGCTTCATAAGGATACCATAACCTTAGTTAATGGCTTTATAATTAAATGTACAATGATTGTTGAATGTTGCATTAGATTTTTCATAATTCTGACCATCCTTTGTATTTAAATCTTTCCAGACTGTGCCATCCTGTACGTAGTACTCGGTATGCAGTTAATTCTCAGTTTTACCATCCCAATCATAAGGGTCAATACTATACAGTATTCTAAAAGTTTTATTTCAGCTGTGACCAGATTAGGCAGTTGGATTAGTGGAACTTCAAAAGTTCTAATTTGCAGCAAATGTTTTTATGTTGAAGAAGCCAATACTCTTCATAGTTTATATATCATAGATCTACTTTAACGTTACTGATCAAGATATTTTATATTCATCATTTATTACTTATATAGTTTATTTATTTCCTCATTTCCTTTCCTCACCAGGGTACTTTACCCTATAGGAGCCCTTGGACTTATAACATCCTACTTTTCCAATTTGGGTTGCATGTAGCTTATTGCTGGTAATACTAATAATTGGTGTAATTTTCTGATATATAAACTTCTTGCTTGTATAGCAGCCTAAGCTTATACATTAAAATTTCAATATACAGTATGAGTTTACCCAACCCTGAGAGCATATTGTAATGTGTCAAACTGATGATGTTACTGCTTGACCTTTAAATCATTTATTATAACATCAGACTACAGTACTTCAAATGTTAATAAAAGTGGTTTGGAAATGAAAACAAATAAAAACATTTTCCAGTATCATTTCAACCTTTCCTCTACTCTGTGAGACACTAAATGTTCACACACTCACATGACTAATTTCTAGCATATGATTTCTAACCATTTATTCCCTTATATTCCTTACATCATTCAAACTGATTCTTCACAAATTAGGTGTTACTATTTAAGATGTGGTCCTTTAAAGGATTTTTAAATGGTTTCTATAGAATATTTTGATGCTAATCAGTGTGTAGTGCCGTCTGGATTGGATATACAAAATTCAGGCCAAAGGCTAGGAAAATTATAATGTAAATAAGTAAGTTACACACACATTAGTGACCAGTGGCTGAATATCAGAGATATTCTGAACATGTGATAAGAAAGGGTAAAGAAAAATTAGTCAGAACAGTAGTAGATCTAAAAGTAGCAAATGAAAGACCAGTTGGAAGGGTTAAAAATCATAAAAGACATAGTTGAAAGTCTTCAGGAAAAATAAACAACCATCTGCCCTAATTCTGGAAAAACCAACAAAAAGGATAAAGGCTAGTTTACTACTATAAATTCCACCAGAATTTATAAATATTCATATCCTATGTTGCTTGCCTATAAACTGTAAAACCTTCTAGACTCAAGTTTCTTATGAAACCATTAAAAACTTATGGGCAGAGCACCACAAGATTCAACCTTTGGGTTGTGTCCGCAAGTATAATTTAGGATACGCACTCATCTAAAACAATTATTTGACCCACAATCTAACCTAATTAGAATATAACTCTAAGTAAGGATGGATAATATAATATCTGGTTGGGCAATTGCCTGATCAAACAAATTCTTTTTATCTTTTGAGATATGACTCCAGTGTCAGAGTGGTTTTACGGGAAAATTGTATCTCCTTACCTGTGACTTTTTGCCCCATACTCATCCGGTTACGACGAGGCCCTCGCGAGGTATGGCGCTGATTGGTGTGGTGGTGATGATTATGATGATGGGCAGCAGCAGCAGCAGCAGCAGCTGATGATCGAGTTGAATAAGGGGGTGGTGGGGTGTTGTCTTGGTTGTGACGTCCAGTGACGTTATTGGTAGCAACGTTATTGGAAGCGTTGTCGTGCTGCTGGTTGGTATCTAACCCACTGACTGGGATGTTGTCGACTTTATTTGAGGACGCGTTATTGGTGCTCAATTTACCTCCCTGAAAAGTCAAGTGTTTTATTAGACTTCACACTCAAAAACTGATTCAATTATTCACAGGTGAAATGTCAAACTTAATTTGGTTAAAGTGCCTTTTACTGTATACCAAAATTGCTCAAAAATATGATAAAAGAAATACAGTACAGTAGTACAATATATTGGTACCATAATCAAAACTTATCTCAAACTTATAATAAGTAAATAGTTCTACACAGCTGTAATTAAATTTTTACAAAACTGTAATAAAAAAAAAACTAAAGGACACAGCATTTAAATCCATATCTGTACATTAGATATTATCATAAATGACTAACAACTACTGTAAATAGGTGACACACTTGGTCTGACATTCTTATTGGAATTGGACTAGAAATATGAATTTGGGACATAAGGATAGGCACCTAGAGCTGGGGAGATCACTCAATGGCAATGCACGACTGGAGAAAAACCCAGGTTACATTAATATGCGAGAAATATTTAGCAAAAGGTAAGGAGGTGTATGTTGTGTTTATGGATCTGGAGAAAGCATATGATAGAGTTGATAGGGAAGCAATGTGGAATGTGATGAGGTTATATGGAGTTGGTGGAAGGTTGTTGCAAGCAGTGAAAAGTTTCTACAAAGGTAGTAAAGCATGTGTTAGAATAGGAAATGAAGTGAGTGATTGGTTTCCGGTGAGAGTGGGGCTGAGACAGGGATGTGTGATGTCGCCGTGGTTGTTTAACTTGTATGTTGATGGAGTGGTGAGAGAGGTGAATGCTCGAGTGCTTGGACGAGGATTAAAACTGGTAGGCGAGAATGACCATGAATGGGAGGTAAATCAGTTGTTCTTTGCGGATGATACTGTACTGGTAGCAGACACAGAAGAGAAGCTTGACCGACTAGTGACAGAATTTGGAAGGGTGTGTGAGAGAAGGAAGTTGAGAGTTAATGTGGGTAAGAGTAAGGTTATGAGATGTACGAGAAGGGAAGGTGGTGCAAGGTTGAATGTCATGTTGAATGGAGAGTTACTTGAGGAGGTGGATCAGTTTAAGTACTTGGGGTCTGTTGTTGCAGCAAATGGTGGAGTGGAAGCAGATGTACGTCAGAGAGTGAATCAAAGTTGCAAAGTGTTGGGGGCAGTTAAGGGAGTAGTAAAAAATAGAGGGTTGGGCATGAATGTAAAGAGAGTTCTATATGAGAAAGTGATTGTACCAACTGTGATGTATGGATCGGAATTGTGGGGAATGAAAGTGATGGAGAGACAGAAATTGAATGTGTTTGAGATGAAGTGTCTAAGGAGTATGGCTGGTGTATCTCGAGTAGATAGGGTTAGGAATGAAGTGGTGAGGGAGAGAACGGGTGTAAGAAATGAGTTAGCAGCTAGAGTGGATATGAATGTGTTGAGGTGGTTTGGCCATGTTGAGAGAATGGAAAATGGTTGTCTGCTAAAGAAGGTGATGAATGCAAGAGTTGATGGGAGAAGTACAAGAGGAAAGCCAAGGTTTGGGTGGATGGATGGTGTGAAGAAAGCTCTGGGTGATAGGAGGATAGATGTGAGAGAGGCAAGAGACGTGCTAGAAATAGGAATGAATGGCGAGCGATTGTGACGCAGTTCCGGTAGGCCCTGCTGCTTCCTCCGGTGCCTTAGATGACCGCGGAGGTAGCAGCAGTAGGGGATTCAGCAGTATGAAGCTTCATCTGTGGTGGATAATGTGGGAGGTTGGGCTGTGGCACCCTAGCAGTACCAGCTGAACTCGGTTGAGTCTCTGGTTAGGCTGAAGGAACGTAGAGAGTAGAGGTCCCCTTTTTTTTTGTTTGTTTCATTTGTTGATGTCGGCTACCCCCCAAAATTGGGGGAAGTGCCTTTGGTATATGTGTATGTACATTAATATAGAATGGTTGGAGAGGAATGGAGGTAAAGAATACAGTACAGTACAGCACAGCACTAGAAAGGAATTGCAGCTAAGGACTGAAGGGGTGCTACAAATGCCTACAGTAGACTGGGCAAGGTGCAATTTAGGCACAAATTATACTAACTTTAAAATCCTCATATTTCCCTGAATAGCTAAACTACAATACAGTAAGCCTTACAAAATTAATTTTGTCTCATTTGAAAACCAAAATGTTTTTCCGTAGATTACTCTCCTCGAAGTGACTTGGCTTAAGCTTAAAAATGCCTGGTGTGATATCTAGTGCCATTTTATATTCCTTGGTCCGGGAAATGGGGCAGTAATTTTCTAGCTCAAAACATTTCAGTACCTGAAATATTACCAAGAGGTTTCAGTACCTTTACTAAAATGCTGATAGATTTAATGGAGAGCCAGGAGGATCATTAATTTGAGAACTGCATTACATGCAATGCATGTGAGGAGTTACTGTACTTTACTAAACATTTTTGAGGCAAGTAAAAGCAAAAAGGGATGCCCCTTTGTCCTGATGAAAGATTTTCCAACTCATTTGTTTTATTCCTAGTTGACGATTCTTTGGTCTGTGTAAAAAGTTCTAATTGAACCATGCTTAAATACTATGCAGAAAGGTTAGGAAGGAAAACACTGAAGTCCTAATCCCGAGGGATACCAAAGGCTAATCAACTAGCACCATGTCAAACTTTTGCTCTACAAACTATGACACCCAAACCAAAATATAAATCAAAATTTTCTTTAACAGTTGGAATGTACAGTAATGATACTTCCATGGGGTATCAGGTGATATATTGGAATTTTGATGCTTTATAAAGTTTTAAACTGAAAATGAAACTACTGTTATATTTTATTTTGTTCATTACAAAGTACAGTAGTGCATCAAGACCACAGCGTGACTTTTAGATCTCTCATAAGACTTTTTTGAAAGATTTTGTTCTTAAATGAGAAATTCAAAAGGGGAGAAAGGTGAAGGCAAACTTGGAAGAGCTGGAGAACCAAGTTGGAAAATACAAAAGGTAACAAATGAAAAGTAAAATGCAGAAAGTGATGCAGCTTGGATTGTGGTCTATAGTGTACAATACCTTTTAAGACACACTGTACTATATTTGATTTCTAACTTAAGGTAGACCTTTGGAAATCAATAAACAGAAGATAACTTCATATGTACTGTAGATACTCAACGTAACAGAAACCTTTACATAATTAAACAAAATTCAATAAGGTACTTGTGATTTTCAGGAAGACCCTTCGTTTATCATATGCTTTGTTAATCAGGACTCTTGATAAGCAAGAAAATCTTATGTAAATGCCTTATAGTACAACCTAGTAATTTCTCACAGGTACTAGAAGTTAACATTAAGAGATAGTCATTTGCAGAATGTTTCACTTCTATACTTGAAGGGTACCCTATAAAAACATCATTATAATGAATATAATGCAGTTAACGAATAACAAATTCTAATGGATTGACATACAGTAAGGAGTTATTTTCTTCATCTTTAAACCAGCTATAAAACAGACTTTTCCAATTAAGGAGTTAATGAAGACACCTATGATTTAATATGTATCAAAACGAAGTATCAAAATCATAAAATGTTCTTGGAACAATGACAGTATAAATTGTGTACTGGCCATAAAGAGTGAAGTTACATCAAAAGATTTTCAATTTTAACTAGCAGTTAGCTTCATTAATCCTGGTATACTTTCAAGAGAAGCTAAGTAGATGTCAGTGCACCGGAATTAATGAAGCCAACCGTACATAGTATTGTAAGATACAATTTCTTAACAAGCAAATCGAAATTTACATGCTGACTGGTGAACGTCAGACTGGGGGGTTCGAGTCCCGCTCAAACTCATTTACTTTGGTTGCTGCAACTTTACCATCCTTGTGAGCTAAGGATGGGGGTTTGGGGGAGTCTGTACGTCTATCTGCCGAGTCATCAGCAGCCATTGCCTGGCCCTCCTTGGTCCTAGCTTGGGTGGAGAGGGAGCTTGGGCGCTGATCATATGTATATATGGTCAGTCTCTAGGGTATTGTCCTGTTCGATAGGGCAATGCCACTGTCCCTTACCTCTTTCATTCATGAGTGGCCTTTAAACCTTTACCTCTCCAAAACCACGTGCTCATTAGAGAGAGAGAGAGAGAGAGAGAGAGAGAGAGAGAGAGAGAGAGAGACCCACCTTGTGTTTAGTATTATGGTGGTGTGCGTGAAGGGGTCTAGCGTGATGCCTCCTGGGTCTTCCTGCCGCCGCTAGGGACGTCGACGATTGCTGGGTGGCGTAGCGGGGCGATCTCCTCACTCCTACGGTTGCGACTCCTCCTCCACCTGCCGCTGCTGCCGCCGCTGGACCCCCACCGCCGCCACTCCCGCACCGCTTACCACCGTACCTGCAAGGTAAGACCAAGTTTTAAAAGATGCTCTCGATAAGTCTGTCATTACCACAAAGAATAATAATGGTGTGAAAATCAACATTAATACCATACCTCAAAATAGTAAAAATAACAATAATGGTGTGAAAATAAACAATACCATACCTCAAAATAGTAAAAATAACAATAATGTTGTGAAAATAAACATTAATACCATACCTCGAAATAGTAAAAATAACAATAATGTTGTGAAAATCAACATTAATACCATACCTCGAAATAGTAAAAATAACAATAATGGTGTGAAAATTAACATTAATACCATACCTCAAAATAGTAAAAATAACAATAATGTTGTGAAAATAAACATTAATACCATACCTCAAAATAGTAAAAATATTCAGACTATGTCCTTCAACATATGAAATGAAATCAATTATAACTAAAAACATCTTTGATGAAAACTAAAAGGGAATGCAGAGAAAGAATAAATCAAATTTGAATGCACATAAAATGAATAACTCAGATTTGAATGCACTTAAGAATAAACCAATTAGAATATTATTATTATTATTATTATTATTATTATTATTATTATTATTATCCAGGCTACAATTCTAGTTGGAAAAGCAAGATTCTATAAGCCCAAGAGCTCCAACAAGGAAAAATAGCCCAGTGAGGAAAGGAAATAAGAAAATAAATAAACGATATGAGAAATAATTAACAATAACATGTTTTAAAAACAGTAACAACATCAAAACAGATATGTCATAAAGAAACTATATTTATGTCAGCCTGTTCAACATAAAAACATTTGCTGCAAGTCTGAACTTTTGAAATTCTACCGATTCAACTACCCGATTGGGAAAATCATTCCACAATAAAAATAAACTGAACGTGATACCAAGTCGCTGGAATAAAAGAAAGTAACAACATCAACTTCCGGCACGAAATAAATAAAATGAAACAAGTATAGAGAAAGTGTCTTTAAATTTACATTTGCCAAACAAATAAAATATTATATTCACATCACTCGAGAATCATCAAACAGGGCCTACAATCGTACACTGTGAATAGAGATCTTAAAGTAATAATGATGATGATAATTATTATGCCTGATACACCTCGTATACAATGCAAAGGGTTCTTTAAAAATGTTATTGGAACAAATGCTAGAAAGCCATAAAAATATTCACACCCATGTATCCAATAGTAACAGTAATAAAGCCTCAAATAACATGTTTCTTTTCCTCTTGTTCTTATGAAGTTTTTATAGTTTATATATGATAGATCCAATTTAATGTTGTTAATGAATCTTAAAATATTCTATTTTGTTATCATTTCTCTTGCAGTTGATTTATTTCCTTGTTTCCTTTTTTCTCTTGGCTATTTTACCCTATTGGAGCCCTTGGGCTTATAATATCATGCTTTTCCAACCTGGGTTGTAGCTTAGCTAATAATAATAACAATAATATTAATAATAATCATGCTTTTCCAACCAGGGTTGTAGCTTAGCTAATAATAATAACAATAATAATGTATACTCCAGGGCCCATATTTACCAATACGATTGCTATTTAGGTCAAAATGAAGTCAAGGAAATAAACCAATTCTAATCATTCCATAGGAACAAATGTGTTTAATATCATTCTATTCAACACGAGCCATGAGAACAAGGTTTACGAACAAGCAAGCGATTGTTCGAAAATCACAATTAATGAAACAACTGGTGCAATAACAAACAAGAAACCCGAGTCGATACAATCAGATTAATCTCGTGTGAAAGAAATACTGCAAACTCAGCACTATTTTTTTGAATGGCTTCAGTTATCAGACACGTGAAAGGGCTCTCTCTCTCTCTCTCTCTCTCTCTCTCTCTCTCTCTCTCTTTATCAGACACACGAGAGAGCCTCTCTCTCTCTCTCTCTCTCTCTCTCTCTCTCCAGTTATCAGACACGAGAAGGCCTCTCTCTCTCTTCTCTCTCTCTCTCGTTATCAGACACACGAGAGGACCCCCCCCCTCTCTCTCTCTCTCTCTCTCTCTCTCTCTCTCTCTCCAGTTATCAGACACACGAGAGGACCTCTCTCTCTCTCTCTCTAACCTTCCTTCGCACGTCAGAGGGGCTCCCAGGAACCAGGACCTGGCAGCTTCCGGGGCGATCCCCGCCAGCACCACTTGCGGGAGGAGAGCCGTCGACCCTGACCTTGGAGGCAGAGGGCGAGGCAGACGGAGGGGGTGTGGAGGGGGAGATATCTGGGGGGCCGTGGGAGTGAGGAGCGGGGAGGCAAACACGACCCACTCCTGCAGGAAGGGATTCATACCAAAAGGGATTCGCCTCAGTTTCAAGAGCCCCCACTACTGCTTCTGCTGCTCCTTCTCCTCCCCCCTCTCCCTCCCCCCTCGGAGGGATTCAAGGGCCTCCGTTGTTCTCCATACTGATGACACCAAAGGGACACAGGTGAGCATTGATCATCCAATGAATCGAAGCGCAAATCTAAAAGTGTCACACAAATGGGGTTTTGTATCTCATTGTCAGCGACAGATGAGTGAGAAAAGAACTGTTGTTGTTGTTGATTGTCATTAATCTTTGGCCGTATGCTAACACAAATAATGTCTCCAAGTGAGGCCTTTATTAATGATTTTCATATAAACTTATTTTCCCGCAAAGATTAAAGTTTCCTTCAAGTAATTATATTTTTCTTTCGTAAACTTTAGCTATTTGGAATCCACCTGCAAAGTTCTGATTTAATCACATATGTTCTACCTGAAAGAAGCATACAAAATTTGATGTATATGTATGTATACATATATGGTATGTCACTGTCACCTCAGGTTCTCGGACAAAGTTTCGATTCTTTCTCGACGACAAAGGTTCGATTCCCTGGCTGACCAGTTGATTCCCTCTTGGGTCTGATACCAAGATATAGAGATAATCTAGATATTAGGAGTATAATATATAGCTCATTTGATTATATATATATATATATATATATATACAGTATATATATATATAATCTTTGGTCTCTGATACCGAGGTAAAGAGGGAAACCAGATATTAGAAGTATTATATATGGCTAACTTGAATATATATATATAATATATATACACACACACATATATATACATATACATATACATATACACACATATATCTATATATATACATATATATATGTACACACACATATATATATACATACACACACACACACAAATATATATATATATATATATATATAATATACATGTATACAATCGTAAAATTAAATCTTTAATAAGGAAAACAATGTCATCAGCAACATACAAAATCCCGCCGTTACAGACCCAATGAAATTCTATCCAGCAATTCTACACCTGTAAGGACACAATGGCTGAAAATTGAACTCTTAGAAGGTCAGACGGCTAATGCTTTCACAACTATCTCTGCATTCACCGTTGGTGAGGAAAAGGTCAACCATTGGAAAATACTCTCGGCTTCCATTTCAATTTCCTAAATCTTTCAGCAGTTTTGAGAATGTTCTTGGTTATCGTTTTAAAGGAATTGGTTATAAAATTGGTTTTGATTAAGAGAATCTGTTCTGGCGTTTGAGAACTTATTGGATCTTGTGAACATTAACTTCAGGATTTCTTTATTCGATGGAAAAGCTTTTTAGAATTTATGGATATGAAAATGGATAAAATAATAAAGTAATACACATTCTAACAAAATAATTGTAATTTTATATATATATATATATATATAATGACACATACACACATATATACACACACACACACACATATATATATATATATATATATAGACACACATACACACATATATATATATATATATATGCGCGATTGGAAGGACATGTTTGAGCCCTTTATCCTGCAGTGGACTAGTTATGGCTGATAATTATATATATATAATATATACATATACATACATACACAAAAAAACCTACTTCAACCTAAATAACATTATCATCTATAAATACAAAACAAATAATCATACACCCCACAATGAATAAAAAAAAAAATGTGTTGCTAACTCATTTCAAATTAACTCTCGTAAGACCAGTTCAATTCCAGCGATGCAAACAAAGAATGAAAAAAAAAATAGTCAACTGTCTTGGCGAAGTCACGTCCCAAATATCCCTGGCTTCCCATCTCTGGAGAGAGAGAGAGAGAGGAGGAGAGAGAGAGAGAGAGCAAATTATCTTTTCTTTCTTTACACATTACCCGTTCTTTCTTTTTTTTGCTCGAACCTTTTTTCCTAGCAAAGAGAGAGAGAGAGAGGATGAGAGAGAGAGAGAGAGAGAGGGGGGGGGTGATACCAAATTATCTTTTCTTTCTTTATACAATATCAGTTTTTCTTCTTTGCTCGAACCCTTTTTCCTATCAAGGAGAGGAGAGGGGGAGAGAGAGGGAGAGAGAGAGAGAGAGAGAGAGAGAGAGAGAGAGCAGAGCTAGCCTTTCCACTTTAAGTCTTCTATTGAAAAATATAGTTATGGTACATACTGTAGGTCTCTTGACATTTACTGGAAAGAAGCTAGTGCTGTAAGCAATCGTAGGAGTGAACACACACACACACACGAGAACGTCGGCAATTAAATATTCTACTATAGTCCATTTCTTTTAGCGATGCATATTTGCACCGACTCGCGGCGGTGGCCCTTTTAGCTCGGAAAAGTTTCATGATCGATGATTGGTTAGAATTATCTTGTCCAACCAATCAGCGATCCGGAAACTTTTCCGAGCTAAAGGACACCGCCGCGAGTCGGTGCAAATATGCATCGCTAAAAGAAATTGACTATAGCAATAATGATGAGATGCTAAGAACACTACACACGCAAACAAATAAATAAATATCTTTAAGGGGTGAACGCCCCTGAGATTTTTATAACTTTATTTTTCAAGATGAACGTTTTGCTCTAAAACAATACAAGGATAAAAATTCAATACAGATGAAGCTGAAAAATTAAGATTTCATACAAAGCAGGTGAAAAATCAACTGGAACAATGAAAATTAAGTTTAGAAAAGACTGGTAAGGAAAAACTGCAAAAATTTAAAACAATAGAAATGTTCAAAAGATGCAATACCACCCCCCCCCCCCTTTCCCCTCATCCATCTTTTCAGAGGCATGGCCCCGTGAAGCAGAGAAATGAAAGTTGGAAATAAATTAGCAAGAAAAGCATAAACAGCCAGGGATATATCCACACGTTGTCTATTCACGTGAAACTTATTTTTCAAACGATGTTCCGTCCATGTTGACGGAGAATTGCAGACTAGTCTAACAACAGGTAAATCAAGAAATATGTTGAAATGAATAAGAACGCTAAATGAAAAAAAAAAAAATTACTTAAGGTATAACAATGGCCTTACAAATAGACTCGTCTTACAACACAAAAAACAAGAAAAGTGTTGAGACGAACCATTAAGATAAATAAAAAAAATAAAGAAAAAAATAAATAAGGATATATAACAATAACCTTAAAAATTTTCATCTCGCAACAAATAATTTTTTTTTTGAACCATTAAGATCAATAAAAAAAACCAAAGCAATAAACTACTATATATATATATATATATATATATAATTTGTATATATGTATATGTATATATAACTTGAAAATTACCCCCCAAAAAAAACCAAAATTAATAAGGACATATAACAATAACCTTAAAAATGTTCATCTTGCAACAGAGATTTTTTTTTAAATGAACCATTAAGATCAATAAAAAAACCAAGGCAAAAAACTACTGCATATATATATATATATATATATACATATATATATTTGTATGTATTTATATGTATATACAACTTGAAAAAAGGTAAAGGAAAATATAGGCAATAATTTTTTAAATGAACCATTAAGATCAATAAAAAAACCAAGGCAATAAACTAATATATACATACATACATATATATATATATATATATATGTGTGTGTGTGTGTGTATGTATATATATATATATATATATATTATATAACTTGAAAATAACAAAAAAAGGTAAAGGAAAAAACGGGCAATAATTGAAGATCGTCCCAGAACACAGCAGCGTCAGTTCCCAGACCTGAAACGTCAGTGGCCTCACGATAATTAGGACTTTGTCTGAAGGTCTTTTAAGTCTTCATTTCCGGTCGAGATAAGACGAAAATTACAAACGTGTTTTACCCCCTTTTTAAGACTTCGCTGACCATTTCCTTTACGATTTGTAGAATAATGAAAAATTTATTTATATCTGCAGACTTGATTTACTGAGGGAAGACTACTCTTACACATATCCTTGAACTATTAACATAAACGATTCCAAATGGATAGACAAATATATTAACAGCTCACGATAAGAGAGAGAGAGAGAGAGAGAGAGAGAGAGAGAGAGAGATATTGGCCTTTGTTACAATAAAAAATGTGTTATAAACATTAGTTGTACAGCCGAAGTCAATTAAGCATGAAGCTTTTATAAGGACTGGATTTGGTTATCTTAAAAACTAGGACATGCAAAAGAGAGAGAGAGAGAGAGAGAGAGAGAGAGAGAGAGGGAAAGAGAGAGAGATATTGGCCTTTGTTACAATAAAAAATGTGTTATAAACATTAGTTGTACAGCCCAAGTCCATTAAGCATGAAGCTTTTATATGGACCAGATTTAGTTATCTTAAAAACAAGGACATGCGAGAGAGAGAGAGAGAGAGAGAGAGAGAGAGAGAGAATTTCAATTAGATATACAAATATATTGATCAACCACAGATTGGCTTCATCACTGCGGGGTAAGGTTAAAAAGAGAGAGAGAGAGAGAGAGAGAGAGAGAGAGAGAGAGATAATATACCATTACACGAGATGAAACTAGAAGTTACAACCGAGTAAGTGAGGTAATAAAAAAAATATATGCCTTTTATGGTTGCGTGCCCCCACTAGCACCAGCATTTATAATTTACTGTACTCTCATTATCATCAATATAGGAAGAAAACGGAGGTAAAGAAAAGAAAATTAATAAAATTATAGTTCAAATAAAATTAGGATTATATACAGCAAAAAATAAGCTGTTTCTAGTCCAGCGCAGGACAAAGTCCTCAGACATGTTAATTTATGTCTGGAGTTTGGCCAGTTCTCATCACCACGCAGGTCTCTGCGGGTTAGTGATAGTGGTTGATTTTCCTTTGACCGCCGACAGCAAATCAACCTAGTATGGGTGGCCCTGGCTAGTGCAGCTTTGCTAATAATGGCGATACGCAAACCCTTCAATTACGTTAAGGTATTCCCACTCAGAAAGGGTGTGTGTGTGTGTGTGTGTGTGTGTGTGTGTATATGTATATATATATATGTATATATATATATATATATATAAATATATATATATATGTATATATATATATATATTATACGCTAAGCTACAACCCTAGTTGGAAAAGCAGGATGTGCAAGCCCTACAGCTAGAACAGGGAAAATAGTCCAAGGAGGAAAGGAAATAAACAAACTTTATAAAGAGAAGTAATAAATAAAAAGTATAAAATATTTCAAGATCAGTAACGACGTTTAAATACATGTTTCGTATATAAACTAAGAAAAAAAATCTATGTAAACCTTTTCAACATAACATTTGCTGCAAGTTTGAACTTCTGAAGTTCCAACGATTCAAACTGCCAGATTAGGAATATCTTTCCACAATCTGGTCACAGCTGGAATAAACCTTCTAGACTATAGTGTAGTGTTGAGCCTTATGAAGGAAAGACTGTTAAAATTAACTTGCATACCTTGTGCTACATACAGGATGGTATGGTCAGGGAAATATGAATGCAAATGCTGGTCATAATTATGAAAAATCTTATGCAACATGCACAAAGAACTAACTGAACAACGGTGCCAGAGATTACAGAAATTTAAGAAATCAAGATTTTGCCCAACAAATTAGGATGAGATTCGGCAGTTGAAGACAAGATAGGAAAACAATACTCAAAACAAGGTTGAATGAAATAAACCAAAAATCTTAAAATACTTTCTCAATAACTTCATTTTGTGTGGAATCGAAGAAGGAATAGATCAAATGTTTATAAAAAGAAAATTAGCAATGTAAAATAAACTCACTCTCTCTCTCTCTCTCTCTCTCTCTCTCTCTCTCTCACACACAGAAGGTTGAATGAAATAAACCAAAAATTTTAAAATACTTTCTCAATAACTTCATTTTGTGTGGAATCGAAGAAGAAATAGATCAAATGTGTTTCTAAAAAGAAAATTAGCAATGTAAAATAAACTCTCTCTCTCTCTCTCTCTCTCTCTCTCTCTCTCTCTCTCACAGAAGTGCTCATTCGCTAGCAGTGAATTTTATCTCATTTTTTTAATGGAATGTCAGTGGCCAAGGGTCGGTCATCCCGAAAGTTAATTTCCGGGGAACTGGGCTTCTTGCTCGGTTTTAACCTCTCCATTTTTTTTAAATGTGATTTAATGGGTATAATGGATTTGCAATGAACTCAACGGTGCTGGATTGCCATTACGATTTTGAATGCTGAATGATATAGGAAAACATTTTGTTATATTATGATGAAAATTTATTGCACTTGGTTTTGCTTTTTTTTTTTTTTTTTGTCGTGAGATACTTTTTACGAGATGAATGATATATGAAAACATTTTGCAGTTATCTTATGATAAAAATTCATTGCACTTAGTTTTTTTATTTTTTGTCGTGGGATAAATTTTGAGAGAGAGAGAGAGAGAGAGAGAGAGAGAGAGAGAGAGAGTTATCTTATGATAAAAATTCATTGCACTTGTTTATTTTTATTTTTTGTCGTGGAATAAATTTTGAGAGAGAGAGAGAGAGAGAGAGAGAGAGAGAGTGAGTGTGTTTCGATTTTAATGTGATGGCTACATCTTAAGATGCTTGTGAAGATAAATCATTAATTTTTCAAAATAGCAATTATTTAGGGACACGACTCTCCCCTGACATGCTATCAATAATAACCCTCTTATCTAATTAAAAACTTAATGATTTTCTTATGCCCTTCAATCTATAAAAAAAACTTCCCTTTATCGTGGCCATCCAGACATAAAAGAGAAAAACTTGTATACGGCATATGATTTTTGTATAAATATGGTGTTCATATAAACATGCTTTTTGTATTTATTTTTGCGACACTTTATATTTATGGAATAAAGCTTTTAAATCAGTTTCGTGTCTAACATTTACAAAAAAGCCCTTTCAAACAGTATATACAAATTATAGACATATAAGTCCTTTTATAGTTTATATATCAAATATCTGATTTAATATTGTTAATATTTTTAAAATATTTCATTTTAATTTTCTATTACTTATATAGTTTTTTTTATTACATTATTTCCTTTCCTCACCTGGCTAATTTTCCCTATTGGAACCCTTGGGCTTATAGCATCTTGTTTTTCCAACTAGGGTTGTAGCTTAGTTAATAGTAGTAGTAATAATAATAATAATAATAATAATAATAATAATAATAATAATAATAATTACCATTATTATACTGTCATTATCACTAGCTAAGTTACAAATATCGTTGAAAAAGCAGAATGCTAATATCCTAGACACCAACAGGGAAAATAGTTAAAGAAACATTATTAATACAAAGATATGCACGGTGAGGAGACCCTGCACTCGACTTGCTTACAATCATACTAGGAGTTTTGTGAAGGTTCAACAAATGCCTCATAATTTGCACCATACACTAATTTAAGCTACATCTCTATTAAGGCATTCAGCAACCTCAGGTTTACATTCAGGAGATCAAACTGGTGCAAAGATTAGCATCATCTACTGTAAGTATAGAATAAGTTCGATTTCTACGCCAATCCATTTATGTTTACTGTATATAGATTAAACAGTAATATAACAACTGTATATAGATTAAACAGCAATATAACGACTGTATATAGATCAAACAGTAATATAACAACTGTATATAGATTAAACAGTAATATAACAAAAGGTACACAAGATATTTCAGTCCTATACTCATTATGGTGTCCGTCAACAACAACAATCTAATCTATCAAAAATTCAACAACAATACTAAGAAACAACCCACCTACTTGTTTGAGTTTGAAAACAAGCGTCCCATGATTAACACGGTCAAAGGCAGCACTAAAATCAAGGCCAACAATACGAACTTCCTGACCACAATCAAGGAATTCATGTACAGCATTTGGGGATAAGAAGGGCATCACAAGCTTCAAGGCCTTTGCCAACGCCAAATTGTAAACTAGGGAACATATTATTATTTTTAGCATATCTATTTAAATGTTAGCTAAAAGACGTTCATTAACTTTAGATAATATGGGAGTTATGGAGTATCATTACCAATTCTCCAACAAGTGCAAAAAGAACTACTTTTTGCTAACTTGCGAAAAATAATACACAACTTTACATATACAATATATATATATATATATATATATATAAATGTGTGCGTATATATACAGTATATAGTATAACTTATAAAACAATGAAAGGAATAATCCTTTATTATAGGTTTATTTATTAACTGAAAAAACCTTACTGTGTTTGAGGAAAAACTGGACACAGTGATAACCAAACCTCCCCACTGCCATAACTAATCAAACAATGACTACTACTACTACTACTACTACTACTACTACAGTAATGCCAATAACAAAACAAAAATACTCCTAAAATTGAGTCGCGAAAATATCAAATTTCGATCTGAATTTCAAGTCCTGGATAAATCAGGATTCGTTAAGTACATCATGATGAGATGCTACCTACGTGTGCATATGACTCATGTCCCCAGGTTACACGAGGAGAAATCTAATTTATATAGCAAACCGAAAGTCCTTCAAGGGATGGTTATTTATAAATTTAAGTAGAGCCGATGGCCAGTGGATTTGTTGGCCATAGCTTCATTTTGACGGGTAATTCGATTTTTTTGGGCGGTAATGCATACGCAACACAAATGCAATTTAAGGGTCAAAAAGGCAATATTATTTCTATTGAAAATAGGAAAAGTATTTAACCATATGTATGAAAATATGTTGTTTCTTCATGATATGATGTCCAACGTGATGTCAGTGTAATGGGGTTATGCAATAGGTTGGATAATGAGTTTTAAAAGTTGAAAATCAATGGCTATAAATAGTGATACCTTTGACCAATAAGTTTGTTTTTCCTAAAAAAAACTTTATACTATGAGATTAAAATCTGCACTCGTATTAAATTCGTGTTCCTTTTCCAGATTCACATAACGTTTAACAAACTAAAATCACAAATTTTAAGTAATTTGTATTTTTCCTAACAATACTTACCTCGAACTACTTTCTTAGGAGGATCTGGGATGGGAGGAGATCCCAGATACTCCTAAGAAAGTAGTTCGAAGTAAGTATTTCTGTGTTGGAACAAACCTAAATTAACAATAATAATCATTATTACCATTGATTATCGTGAAGAACAATCACGTTCTTTAACCATCAATAAGCAGAGGTCGCCTTAAAATCCTCAAGCAAGGGAACCTATGCGTCTACCTGCTGAGTCATCAGTAACCATTGCCTAGCCCTACCTGGTCCTACATTGATGAAGAGCTGTCAAGAGCACCGATCATTATGTTCAGTTTCTAGGACATTCTCCTGTCCTTTGCCTCTGCCATTCATGAGCGACCTTTAAACCTTACAAAGTGATTTAATTATAAAAGTTGAAGAGATACACAAACAATAACATTACAGGAACTAACATATAAGAGAACCTGCTTTAAATAGACAAAAAAAAAAAAAAAAAATATATATATATATATATATATATATAGAACTTTCGACAATGGTAAATGACCATTTTGTTGTGAAAGCTAAAACTTCCAATCATCCGGAGTCAACTTCCAAATACATGCGTTAAAAAATATAAAATCTAGCTGACAAACAACGGTAAGAAGATCGTGGCTCTAATGATATACCTACTGGTAAGTGGGGGGGGGGGGGAATACTAGGTACCAATACCTCATTTCAAGGAAGTATTAACACCAATTAGTTACGAATTCTTCCACTGAATTTAATGCATCTCTATTACACAGTGAACGGTATTATGGAGGCAAAATATTAGCAACGGAATGACTGCAACATTTAGTTTACGGTATATAGTATTTTCCGTCTTCGCTTGAGACAAATTACCATAATATTGATAACAAGGACGATTATAAATAATAGTAGTAATTAGTATAATGTATAAAACTGACAGATCACTCATTAGACCTTATTGCAAGACTAAATAATCACTTTCTGGCAATTTCAAACATTTAACAAACGTACAGAGGCCTGTATACAAACAGAAATTGACTTAAGTAAGGTGCCCACATAAAAATATTTGTATAAAAACATAGAATTACAATTAAATAAGGTGCCTATTTACAAAAGTAGAAATATACTTGAATAAAGTCCCCACATATAAAATGTTTGTATACAAACATACAAATATACTTAAACAAGGTACCCCTTACAAAAGAATGTATACATCAGTAGAAATGTCCTTAAATAAGGTCCCCACATATAAATACTTGCAAACAAAACAGAAATATACTTAAATAAGGTCCCCACATTCAAATACTTGTATACAAAAGTAGAAATATACTTAAATAAGGTTCCCACATAAAAATAATTGTATACAAAAACAGAAATATACTTAAATAAGGTCCCCACATACAAATGCTTGTATACAAAAGCAGAAATATACTTAAATAAGGTCCCCACATAAAAATACTTGTATGCAAAAGCAGAAATATACTTAAATAAGGTCCCCACATAAAAATGCTTGACTTAAATAAGGTGCCCACTTATAAAAATATACATAAACTTGCATAAAAAACACAAATATACTTAAATAACGACCCCCAAGGAGCCAAATATAAACAAAACAACCAAATTGTAGAGCTTCAAAACCTAAGCGAAAGGGCAAAATCCACGAGGGATAAGCAGCAGCAAAATTTCACGAGGGAGTGGCAAGACACACTGCAATCATATTACCACTCCCCAAAAGGCCCCCCCCCCCCTTCAAACACGGATAAGACGACGGTACAAAGGAGGGTTTTGACTGACAGATTGGCAATTATTTTGTTGCCTAAGCTGCACCTCTCCCTACCCCCACCGCCAATCTCTGCTAGATGAAATATATCAATTAGAGAATTGCAGATTTCACATAATCCCAGAAAATTATTGGCCGTGGTTACTAGTTAGTAACGTTTAACCTTATAATTACAGGCTTTAAATGTTTGTTTCTTTATTTTTATAATTAAATCACTATTATAAGGTATAAAGGTCGCTCATGAATGCCAGAGACAAGGGACAGGACAATGTCCTAGAGACTGACATAATGATCGGTGCCCTTGACCCTTCTCCATCAATCTAGGACCAGGTAGGGCTAGGCAATGGTTATTCAGTGGATAAACTAGTAAATGAATGATGGATTTTCCCAAATATTGCCATAATGCAGTACTGCGGAGAAGATACTCATTAGAGCCATTGAGAAGATATATAATAAATTGATGCAGAGGCAGCCATTGTATTTAACGAAATAATAATAATAATAATATAATAATAATAATAATAATAATAATAATAATAACAAATATCATTATTACTAGCTAAGCAACAACCCTAGGAAAAGTAGGATGCTATAAGCCCAAGGGATCCAACAGGGAAAAATAGCCCATTGAGAAAAGGAAAATAAATACACTTGAAGAGAATTAATAAACAATCAAAATCAAATATTTTAAAAACAGTAACATGGAGAATAGACCTTTCATAAATAAACTATAAAAATATTTGCTGCAAGTTTGAAATTTCGAAGTTCCACCGAATCACTCATAAATAATAATAATAACAATAATAATAATAACAATAACAATAATAATAATAATAATAATAATAATAATAATAATAGCCAGTGCTTGGAATAAATTAGCGAGTTATTTGAACCATGGAGGCATCACTGTTAAATGTTAGAACGTGTGTTTTTTATTCAAAAACAAATTACCAGGAATAATTACTAGGATAAAAAAATAGACATTAATAACAACAGTATATGAAATCATAATCATCATGCAGTTAACCATGAAGCAGAAAATGGATGACATAGATCACGGAATGGGCCAGTGAAAAATTAGGGCAATCAGTTCTAATTTGCAAATCACTGGAGAGGGGGGGGGGGAGGCTACATTTATCACAATGAATTAAATTCACATGGCAACGAGCGCTACAACGGAATGTGATGAAACCACATTGAGACGATACATTGGTGATTATGTGAAAATATAAAATAAATATTTATACAAATAAAAATAAAAGCAAAACGGGTATAAGACAGATTCCGCCGTTTTCAGTAGTCAGGGAGAGAGAGAGAGAGAGAGAGAGAGAGAGAGAGAGGGAGAGATTGATTTGAGGTTTTCAGGCATCCTGACATCTAAGGTCCTTGACGCCTATATCATTTAGTTTTAGTTTATATATACAAAAAATTAAAAAGAGAGAGAGAGAGAGAGAGAGAGAGAGAGAGAGAGATGAGAGAGAGAGAGAGAGAGAATATCTATATAAATGAAAAATCGAAATACGGGTTTAAAAAAAGATTCCGCCGTTTTCAGCAATGAGAGAGAGAGAGAGAGAGAGAGAGAGAGAGAGAATATCTATACAAATAAAAAACAAACGCAAAACAGGTTTAAAAAAGATTCCCGCCGTTTTTCAGCAGTGAGAGAGAGAGAGAGAGAGAGAGAGAGAGAGAGAGAGATAATATCTATATAAATAAACAATCGAAATACGGGTTAGAAAAGAGATTCCGCCATTTTCAGCAACGAGAGAGAGAGAGAGAGAGAGAGAGAGAGAGAGAGAGATAATTAAAAAATCGAAATACAGGTTTTAAAAAAAGATTCCGCCGTTTTCAGCAATGCTAGAGAGAGAGAGAGAGAGAGAGAGAGAGAGAATATCTATACAAATAAAAAACGCAAAAACAGGTTTAAAAAAGATTCCGCCATTTTCGGTATCAGAGAGAGAGAGAGAGAGAGAGAGAGAGAGAGAGAGAGAGATTAACGTAACCAAAAGGTAATTTTATGTGTAATATTATTAACATTATTATTACTAGCCAAGCTACTACGTTAGTCAGAAAAGCAGGATGCTATAAGCTCAAAGGCTCAAACAGAGAAAAACAGCCCAGCGAGGAAAGGAACTAAAGAATAAACAAACAAACTATAATTGCATTAAGCAAAACATTTTCTTTGTAATACGATGAACTATTATTAACCAAAATATACTTGCGAAAGTTGCATATCAACTTGATCAAAAGAATTTTTTTTTTTTTTTTTAAACAAAGACAATACTACCAACACAAATGAAAACTTGTTGCGTTCACTGCCTAAATAAAAATGATTCTCAAAGGAATGCAGAAATAAATGCGTATCGGGTAATGGTATCAAATGAAATATGCAAAACACCGACGTGACTCAAAAGCACTCGATCCAGCGTCAGGGGCAAATGGAACATAAAACATTATCAATAAACGAGTGGAAAAATATGACAAATTTGCGTGTAAATATATTTAAAAATAGAATCTTTATAAAATGTTTATAATTCTTTTTAATACAGTTGAATTTTATACGAACAAACAGAATGTATGTCTATGCATTAGCTTTTGTTCCTAACTCAAAGGACTCGATCCTAGTATTTGCATAAATTTTATCAATAAACGAGTGGGAAAAAAATTCCTGATAGAATTTAAAAAAAAATTATAAACTATTCATAATTCTTTTAAAGTTAAATCTTATGTGAACAAACATAGAAAGTATGTCTATGCATTAGCATTTATTCCTAACTCAAAGCACTCGATCGTAGTATTAGCTCAAACTTTATCCATAAAAAAGCAGGAATAAAAATGACAAGTCTACGTGCAAATACATTAAAAAAATTTAAAATCTTGATAAAATGTTTATAATTCTTTTTAATACAGTTGGATTTCTTGTGAAAAAAAAAACAAGAGAGTATGTCTATGCATTAGAATTTATTCTTAAACTCGTTTCATATATTCTGTATAATTAATTGATTTGATGATTTCTGGCATCCTGACATCTAAGGTCATTGACGCCGATATATGCTGTCTTCATATGCAGTACATAAATTACTAAAGACAGCAGTGGAAAACTCATCAATTCTGTCTTTAAATATTTCTTTTATATTCGAGCTCCACTTCTCACTTGAGGAAGATTTAAAGACGTATCATTAATTATACAAAAAATGACAAATGGATTCACATCTTGCCACAATAAGTATTCAATGGAATTTCAGATTAAACTTAAAACCTTAAAAGTGATGTTTTCTCTCTCTCTCTCTCTCTCTCTCTCTCTCTCTCACCAATTAATTTTCAAATTTCATTAGCTACACAACACACAATAATATAAAGGGAATAACGAGAGAGAGAGAGAGAGAGAGAGAGAGAGAGAGAGAGAGATTCATCAGCATGCTTGCTCTCAATTTTCTCACTCAAATACCAACTCATTTTCAAGTTCATTATAAATATCCAACGCACAAAGAAAGTAAAAGGAAGAGAGAGAGAGAGAGAGAGAGAGAGAGAGAGAAAACTACATTTTCTCTCAAATATCAACTCATTTTCAAGTACATTATATATATTCAACTAAAAAAGAAAATAAAACACGAGAGAGAGAGAGAGAGAGAGAGAGAGAACTACATTTTCTCTCTCGAATACCAACTCATTTTCAAGTGCATTATATACATTCAACGCAAAAAGAAAATAAAAGACAGGAGAGAGAGAGAGAGAGAGAGAGAGAGAGAATTCACCAGAACTACATTTTCTCTCTCAAATATCAACTCATTTTCAAGTGCATTATACATATTCAACCCAAAAAGAAAATAAAAGACGAGAGAGAGAGAGAGAGAGAGAGAGAGAGAGAGAGAGAATTTCCTGACTTCAACAACAGAGGTTCAGTATAACCTCGGCAGGAGTCATAATTCTCATTCCCTTCCTCCCTCTCTCTCTCTCTCTCTCTCTCTCTCTCTCTCCCTCCCACGTAGCAGGCGGATATTCCCGTCAACAACTAAATGAACTAAAGGAAGGAAGCGTGGTGCACATGCTACTTCTTTCCGAGCTCACGCCGATCCACACCCTCTTGATTGGCGGTGTTGTTCTTCTTTCTAATGAACAAATAACTTTGTGAAGGCTATTTTCGTTTTATGAAATACGTTTGTCTTGAGAATGTTACTTAATATATATATATATATATATATACACACACACACACATATATATATATATATATATAAATATTTATATGTATACACAAACACGTCATGTGATACTTCTAGAGTACTAGAAACTCTCTCTCTCTCTCTCTCTCTCTCTCTCTCTCTAAGTAGATTACAACAATCTATTCACGTTTAATACAAATCAGGCCAGAGGTAATGGATACAAACTGGAATTGAAAAGGTACAACACTACTTAATGTGGCAATTTCTTTACATACAAAATAGTAAATACATGGAACAGACTTCCAGTGGATGTGGTAAACAGTAACACGGTAAACGAGTTTAAGATTAAGTTAGACAAGATCATAAAAACTCTCTAAATGTTTAAAGTGAATACCTCTAAACGTTATCGATGT
>NC_090727.1:131989917-132004917 GCF_036898095.1 Palaemon carinicauda | reverse complement strand
TGCAAATAAAGTGTATATTTTCTTCAGATGACAAGTCAAAGATCAATGTCAATGAAATAAAAACGCAGTGAAAAGTTGCAGAACGAATAAATTTGAAACAGCATGTTAACGCACGTATGCACATACACGAATAAAGACAGAAAAGAGTGAACAGATGACAAGAAATTGAAAAAAAGGTATTAAAAGAAATTGAAATCTCTCACGTGCTATCCGGTTAACAATGGAACACAAAAGGGCTATATAAAACAGTTTCCTAACTGAGGAAGTTACTCTTAAGCATTAGAGAGAGAGAGAGAGAGAGAGAGAGAGAGAGAGAGAGAGAGAGAGAGAGAGAGAGAGAGAGAGAGAGAGAGAGAGAAACTTCCATAATGAATTCGATAAACAATTGTATATTCTAATTGTTTGGGGCAAATCGTCATAGAGAAGTAAAGAAATAAACAAAGCAAATCTCTGAACTCGACAACCACTGATGGGGAAAAATATTTCGACCCTTTTACCACCTCAAATAGTTAAAACGAAGACTATTTTCTCACACTGAAAATATAAAAGATAAATAAAAACACCTAAACAACGTTTGTCAGCCTAAGACCATTCCTCAAGACCCCTTATTCTAAACTCACAATGGGTAAATTAACCACATAAGAAGAATTATATTCAAATATTTAATACTTTGATTAAAATGTTTAAGTAAGAATCTTATTAACGAAATGAGACACGAATAAACAGAAAATTAAGCAAAAAAGTCTTGTACATACATACATATACCAAGGCACTTCCCCCAATTTTGGGGGATAGCCGACATCAACAAATGAAACAAAAACAAAAAGGGGACCTCTACTCTCTACGTTCCTCCCACCCTGACAAGGGACTCTTGTAGAGAATGATAACCACAGCATACTATAATACTGTACAATCTTCTTTCACTGCCAAATCGAACATAAATTTTCACAGTCTGGTAATCCTCAATCAGCCTCTAATCAATCACCGGCGGCGTGAAGCGGGACCATTTCGGATTTTTAAAAATAGTGGTGTATTACTGAACGCCAGTCATTTAGGGGTAATTGTAGGTGAAATCACTTTCCTTAAGAGAAGTAATTGTTGGAATAAAAACAAAAAACAAAAAATTATCAAATATCAAATTGCCTACAAAACACATTGAATGTCAAGCCTTAAATAAGATTGATAAAAATCGAAGGTTGCAAAATATTAAATTTACAAAAGCTCTTTTCAAGAAATGGAACAAGTACCAGTGTTATTCGGTTCTTGATGTTCATAATGCTAACCACAACAATAATAAACAAACATTCTGCGAGTATTCCTAAAAGCATTGCAAGGGCCAACCAACAAGGCCACTAACTGTACCTCAAAAAGGTGATTCATGCAGCATTTAAGGCAAGAACATTATGGTACTTGAAAAGATAAGGATTTGTAGGTAGTAGATTGGCCAAGGCACCAGCCACCCGTTGAGATACTGCCACTATTTATTGGGTCCACTGACTGGCCAGACAGTACGATATACCATCTGGTTACGGCTCTTTTTTTGGGGGGAGGCTTACCCATACACATAATAGTATGGTTATTTCTTTACACGCTTTCCTCTTTCCTCATACACTGGACAACGTTAAGCTAACCGAAAAATTCTTCTTCACTCACGCGGTTAACTATTGCACTGTAATAGTTCAGTGGCTAATTTCCACTTGAAAGGGATAAAAATAAGACAGGTAGCTCTTCTACAAGGACACTCTAAAACACACAATTGTTCTCTAGCCTTGGATAGTGTCATAGCTTCTGTTCCATGATCTTCCACTGTCTTGAGTTAAGAGTTCAGTTTCCCTATTTCCTTTCCTCACTAGGCCATTTCACTACTGGAAGCCTAGGGCTTATAGCATCTTGCTTTTAAAACTACGGTTCTAGCGTAGTTGTTAGTAGTAGTAAAAATAATAATTCCTCACAATTTTCATCTGATATGATCTGTACGGTATGTGGGACACATATTCCACAAGGGAGTTATTTTTCGTTATGCCACTGTCAAGGTAAAAAAAATCCTTGGTATAATCCGTAAGTGCTTAAATAAGGGAATATGTTTGTCAAATATGTGATGTCTATCTTTCATGGTTAAGAAAAAATGAGAGTAAAGTTGAAAATTTTATATTTAGTCTGCGGAATATTGAACCACGAATTCACATTTTTGGATACTTCAGGAAAAAAATTCAAGCGTTAGATGAAGGACAGATACAGAAAATTTGACCTACGAGTTCTGTTCATTCATACCTACGTATGCTTGCATGTTTTTTTTCTTTTTTAATGTAATTAATAACAGAAACGAATTTGATGTTGATAAAGTATAATCATTCCTATGCGATCCTCCTTTTTAAAGAAAAGCGAACAGACAGCAACGAGTACACGAACGTTCTGACTATCTGTATTGACTCTGGTTCCGACCAAGTCATAGAAAAGCACGCATCCGTGCATAAGCTACCAAAACGCACATACGCACAAACACCACCGTGGCATTCAAGATATAACGTTGTACCAAGGTCTCTCCAACAGCGGCAGTCGCTTAAGAGTTGCTCAGCAGCACACTGGATGACCTTGTTACGGGTGCCACCACACAGAGATACAGGGGGAAGAGGGAGGGGAGAGGAGGGGGAGGGGGAGGGGGGAGGAGAAGGGGGAAGGGGGAGGGGGGAGGGGGGAGGGAGAAGGACAGTGGATACGGATCTGTAGTGGGCGTCAAAGAAACAAGATAGACGCGCGGGTAAAAACGAAGCGAAATAAGAGACATATTTGGTAAACTATGTGGATACAGTCACTGTATAATGTAATGGCATTAAGTGAACTTGAGTAAAAAACAATAAGCGTAAGCATAAAAAATTAGACGATATATATATATATATATATATATATATATATATATATATATATATGTGTGTATATATATATATATATATATATATATATATATATATATATATATATACACATATTTATATAATATATATATATATATAATATATGTATATATATATATATATATATATATATATATATATATAATATAATATACACACGTGTGTATGACATTGCCCCTATAACACCAAGCCTTATAATTATTTGGACTAAATACAATTTAAATCAATGTATACCAAAAAACAAATATAACCAGAACACCCGGCCTCTCCCCAAAAAGTTGTTTTGTACGACAAAATAAACACTTTACTGGATACATTTCTTATTTAATGACGAAATATTTGACCCAATAATTTAAAATCCCGATAAGCATAAGTACATTCGTAACTGCATATCACCTTTGGATGAACGACAAATTCATCCACTATTTCCTTGTTACCCAAATTGATAAAACAGTAATTTTACCATCTTGGCCATGGTCTGACGAAGAACGGAGATTCAAGGGGTAACTAACAGAAATTAGATCTGATTCTGGAAAAAGAATAGCACTTAAATATCAGGAAATTAATAAAAAGGGGAGAGGGCGAGAATTTCATGGCTGTACAGTAGGATAAAAACCCACCAGATATTCCAAGACTAATGGCCTAATAGACAATGAAAAAATTAACACATATGAGAGAGAGAGGTTCTTGAGTTCACAACCTTCACAGAGAGAGAGAGAGAGAGAGAGAGAGAGAGAGAGAGAGAGAGAGAGAGAGAGAGAGAGAGAGAGAATTTCATGGCCGTACAGGATAAAAACCCACCAGATATTCCAAGACTAATGGCCTAAAAGACAATGAAAAAATTAACACATATGAGAGAGAGAGAGAGAGAGAGAGAGAGAGAGAGAGAGAGATTCCACGACTAATGGCCTAATAGACAATGAAAAAATCAACACATATGAGAGAGAGAGAGAGAGAGAGAGAGAGAGAGAGAGAGAGAGAGAGAGAGAGAATTTCATGGCCGTACAGTAGAATAAAAACGGATTTTGAGCGAAGCGAAAAATCTATTTTTGGGTGAGATAGCCATGGCGTCCTGATGGAAGGTTCCTGTTTGGTAGCTTCCTTGGGTATAAGACTACTAAGATATTCCCAGAGAATTTAACCACAGGTTATCACAGAATTCTAACTTCTGGAGCGAGTATCTCAAAGGTTTCCCTTTAAGACATCGTAATACAACAGGGGACACGCATGTCTGAACGTGCCACATAGCTATCTCCACCCCGAACAGAGTTAATGCTTCGGTGTGTAAGGGCTGAGAATAGCTGGGAGCCGTTCCACAGCTAATCTCACTCGTGGCTACTACTGATACTCGAGACGTAAACAAACGGACGCCATTGCTCTAATGACGTCACGCGCGTCTTTATCCTGGCGCCAGTTGCTGCCCATCACCATGATACAATTGTGTAGGGTGGGAACAAACTGAACGAAGTAGTAGGGAGGGTCCATCAGGACGCCATGGCTATCTCACCCAAAAATAGATTTTTCGCTTCGCTCAAAATCCGTTTTTTGGGCTCAAGCCATGGCGTCCTGATGGAAGAGTACCAGAGAATCAATGTATCGTGGTAGATTTTCCCCCAGAGTTTAGTGCCTAGGCATTGACAAAACAGCAAAGTAATCTTAGGTAAGAACCATAGGAACGAGGTATCCTGCCCCCCATTGGTAGGAAGTTCCCATGGGCTATGCCGACGTCAAAGTGGTATTGAAGGGCTATTCATCTTGACAGAAGAACTTTTAAGAACTTAGAGATGAAGCAGAATGTTTGATATTTGTATAGGAACATTCTGAAGTAGGCCAGTGGTGGTTGGGCACTGTGTATAGAGTTCATCTCCTGATTATCAGAAGTAAGTATTCGTGTAGGAACCTTACTGAGACAAGGTGAATATAATTTAGGATTAGACATCTTAAATTCTTCATGACCATAAGAAAGGAGGAATAAATAAAACTATGACAGTATGTATTTCATAGTAAGTAGGAGCTGAAAGAGACGCATAAGTAATAAAATAGAAATTTTATTTCACAATGCAGAAATTAAATAATTTACAGCAAAAGTAAAGTTCATTTACAGTAATAATAATGTACATAGAAATAAAGGCTTGCTCTTGAATCTGAAAAGGAATTTCAGGATTAGTAGGTACTCGTTCTCGAGGAACGCAAGTCTTTAAACAACACATCATGCTCAAGGCATGCGGCACTTGTGTGACACTATGACATTTCACCTGGGATAAGAACAGTTATAAAAGCACTAAGTGTTTTTAGACATCACTATGAATCACTCGAGGGTCAACATAGGCACCCGAAGAGTTAGAGTCCCAAGTAACTCACTGTTCTACGCAGAGTTAGGTGCAGGTTTCATAACACTACCTGCGGCTACCACAAAATGTTTGATTTCGTGCACTTGTTTCGCATAATGTTTAAAGAAAACTCGCGAGGACTTCCAGCCCGTAAAGTTTTTAAGGCTCTCAAAGTCCATGCTCTGAAAGAAGTTCAGAGAAGATGCCACTTTTCTAGGATCATGACCAGCGGGTGTACTGTTCGGATCCGCTCTGCGAATGAAGTAGGTGATTTTCGCTCTTAATTGTTTCAGTGACAGGTCGCTGCCCGATGTTTCTCCTTTGAAGAGTTGGCCTCCACCAAAGTTCGAAGTTCTGCGAAGATAGACCTTGAGACTCTCTACTGGACATAGAGAGACATCCTCCTTCAGGGGGCATATTCTCCAAGGGCCCCATCTTTTGGTGGGTAATTCATTTTTGGCGAGAAACGTCGGATCAGGGGAGAGGGTCACTTCTCCTGAATCAGCAAACAGGATGTGTCCCTCTTCTCTTGATAATGCCACTATTTCGCTGACTCGAGCTCCCGAGGCGAGAGCAAATAAAAATATAACTTTCTGAGTCAGATCCTTGAGGGAGCATGAATCATTGTCCAAGTTGGAGGCGAAATGGAGCACCTTGTCTAGTGACCAGGAGATCGGTTTCGGAGGGGGTGCTGGGCGTAGGCGAGCACATGCTTTTGGCAGTTTGTTAAAGATGTCGTTGGACAGATCAATTTGGAAAGCATATAGAATTGGTCTAGTCAAAGCTGATTTGCAGGTTGAAATCGTATTGGCTGCTAATCCTTGTCCATGAAGGTGAATGAAGAAGGACATACAGAAATCAATGGTGATTTCTTTAGGATTTTTTGCTTTAACAAAGGAGACCCATTTCCTCCAGGATGATTCATATTGCCGTCTCGTGGATTCGGTCTTGTATTCCTCTAGGAAGTCTAGACTTTTCTTCGAGATCCCAAACCTCTTCTTTGCGGCAAGGGAGAGAAAATCATGAGATGAAGGTCCTTGATTTTCGATGATGAAGCGAAGACAGTCGACTTCTGTACTTGTTGAGAGAGAACTGGGCCCGGGAGAGGGATCAGCTTGGGCTGCAGCTCCAGGACCAGGGGGTACCAGTTGCTCCGGGGCCACTTGGGAGCCACTAGGGCCGCTGTCCCTTTGAAGGTTCTCAGTTTGGAGAGGACTTTCAACAGAAGGTTGGTGGGAGGGAACAGGTATATCTTGGACCATCTGTTCCAGTCCAGTGACATGGCGTCCACCGCTTCTGCTTTGGGGTCCTCGTACGGGGCTACGTACAGAGGAAGTTGATTGTTGTCGCTCGTTGCAAAGAGATCTATCTGAAGTTCTGGGACTTGATGAGAGATGAAGGAGAATGATCTTGCGTCTAGAGACCATTCCGACTCTATCGGGTTTGTCCGAGATAGAGCATCCGCTGTCACGTTGCGGAATCCTTGTAGGTGAACTGCAGACAGGTGCCACTTCTTCTTCTCCGCCAGACGGAAGATTGGGAGAAGCACCTGATTTATCTGGGGCGATCTTGAGCCTTGGCGATTGAGACAACGAACTACCACCGAGTTGTCTAGGGTTAGACGGATGTGGATCGAGGGCGGCGGGGATAACTTCTTCAGAGTAAGAAGGACCGCCATGGCCTCCAAGATGTTTATGTGGAACGTCTTGAATAGTGGAGACCAGGTCCCTTGAGCTTGTTTCAGGTGGGAGTGACCTCCCCAGCCCTCCAGTGAGGCATCCGTGTGGATGTTGAGTGATGGAGGAGGGTGTTGGAGAGGAATGGACCTTTTCAGGGTCTTTGCTTCCGACCACGGCTTTAGGAGGCGTCGAAGTCTGTTTGGAAGCCGTCTCTTGAGGTCTCTTCGAGCGATGGATGCCGATCGTCTCCAGACTCCCGCGGCATCCTTTAGCTGTGCACGAAGCACTGGGTTTGTCACTGAGGCGAATTGTAGAGAGCCTAGAACTCGTTCCTGCTGTCGTCTTGAAATGCGTTTGGATTTCAGTAGTCGCTTGACAGACCCTGCTATTTCCTTCCTTTTCTTCTGGGGGATGGAAAGGCGGTGTGACTGAAGATTCCAGTGGATTCCCAGCCACTGAAACTTCTGAGCTGGAGAGAGGCGAGATTTCTTCTCGTTGATCTTGAATCCCAGGTGTTCTAGGTACTGGGTAACTTCGGCGCAAGACTTTGCACACTCTTCGGGCGATGGAGCCCAGACTAGCCAGTCGTCGAGGTAGGCCATCACCTGGACGTTTTTTAGGCGGAGCTGTTGTACTATGGCATCCGCCAGCTTTGTGAAGATCCGAGGGGCCACATTGAGGCCGAATGGCATGGCCCGGAAGGCGTAGCTTTTCCTTTGGAGTCGAAATCCTAGGTAGGAGGAAGCATGATGGTTCATTGGAATGTGCCAATAGGCATCCGCCAGGTCTATAGAGACCGTGTAGGAACCTTGAGGCAGAAGGGTCCTTATTTGTTGAAGCGTCAGCATCTTGAATTTGTTGTTCTCTATGAACTTGTTGAGGGGGGATAAGTCCAGAATGACTCTGAGCTTGTCTGAGTCCTTCTTGGGAACGCAAAACAGTCTCCCTTGGAACCTGGTGGACTTTACCTTCCTTATCACCTTCTTGTTCAAGAGGTCTAGAACATATTCTTCCAGAATGGGGATTGATTGTTGAAAGAACCGCTGGAAGATTGGGGGTGGTTGCGCCCAACTCCAGCCTAGACCGTTCTTGATGATGCTGTGTGCCCAGGGATCGAAGGTCCAGCGATCCTGGAATTGGCGGAGTCTTCCTCCCACCGGAAGCACTTCATTGCTTCTGGTGTCCCGAGGACTTGTTGCCTCGGCCGCTAGCTCCCTTTCCTCCTCTACCTCTGGAGGGACGACGAGAGGCGTCTCTGCTTGCACCCCTGGACGAGCCTCTACCTCTGGCATGAAAGGTAGTGGATGGCTGCTCAAAGGCAGGGGTGAAGACCGGTGACTGTGACAACACCGGTTGGGGGACCAATTGAAAGGTCTGCTGTGGTTGGGCAACCACTTGGGAGGTAGCGGGTCCCGGAAACTGACGTCGTTGTTGACGTTGCTGGGGTTTTGGCTTCTGAGGTTTCCTCTTAGGCTGAGGTCCATCGTCCTGAGAGGTTTTCCTTTTTCTGGACATGCCCCACTTGTGGAGAAGGTTCCTATTCTCCGTGGCGGCTCTGTCAGTTATTTCCTTGACAAGGTCAGAAGGAAACAGGTGCTTTCCCCAGATGTTGGAGGAAATCAGCCTCCGGGGTTCGTGTTTCACGGTGGCACCGACAAACACGAATTCACGACAGGCTCTACGAGCCTTTATGAAATGGTACAAGTCCTTCATTACTGTAAGTAAGTGGGATTTGGCTAGTACCATGTAGTGATCAGGTACTCTTGTGTCACAGGCCATAACTTCAAGTTGGACTTGATGAGAAAGAGATGCCGCAAGCCTCTCCTTCGTGTCTTGTTCCCGGCGAAGGAGGTGATCATTGAGCTTAGGGAGGTCTTCATTAAACTGACGTCCGGCGACGTCAGGATCGAGCCTACCCACGACGAAAGTATGTTGAACATCTTTCCATTGTCTAGTGTCAGGGGGTGTCACGATGGAGAAGGGTCTGCACTCCTCCAGTGCAGGGCAGGGTTTTCCTTCTTCCGCCGCTTTAAGGCATGCAGCTAAGGCCTTTTCCAAGAAAGGAAGAACCGCAGTGTCAGGTGCGACATATGTAGGATGCTTCTTGCTCAAGGCAGGAAGTTTAGAGCAGGTAAAGCCCCTGCTCTTAAATGCGGAGGCTAGTATAGCCTGGGCCTTTGCGAGATCGAACACTATCTCTTCTATAGGTTCGGTCTCCTCCTTCGAGGCAGGTTCAGAACGGAGCCGGACGTAACAGTCCGGGTAGGCCTCGAAGCTTGGGAAGAACTCCACATCTTCCAACGGGACCGTGCCGATCTTGTCACTAACAAAGATCCTGCCGGTCGCAATAACCATATGCTCTGCATAC
This sequence comes from Palaemon carinicauda, assembly GCF_036898095.1. Classification (NCBI taxonomy): domain Eukaryota; kingdom Metazoa; phylum Arthropoda; class Malacostraca; order Decapoda; family Palaemonidae; genus Palaemon; species Palaemon carinicauda. The sequence continues at coordinate 131,995,628 of NC_090727.1, read as the reverse complement.
CTCCACGGGTTGGCATGAGAGCAAGCTGGGAGATCCTTGACCGAAATCTTCTTCGGTTCTCTGGATCCAATCATTGACCTGATGGACTCCTGGTTCTCCTTCAGTCTGTCGTCCATGACAGCTCTAATCAGCTGGATCAGTTCTTGGGTAGAAGAGGAAGGATCCAGGGTCGAGGAGGTAGACGGAATGGACATTTCCGTCGGTGTAGGAGTAGGCGGAGGGATGGACGAGGGGGTAGCTCCAAGCTCCGACTCGGTGTATTCCACCTTGTCTTCGTCCTCTTCGGCTCCTTGAGCCATAAGCGTCTTCTCCGTGTCTTCCGAGACGTCTGAGATCTGTTCATCATCCTCGGAATCTAAACGACACTCGTGCATGGACTGAGCCATGACCACATCAGGTTCCACTGTAATTTGGACAGTGGGGATTGCTTCTTTTGGAACCACTGAGTCAGGGGAGGCCTTAGGGAACAACAGGGACCTCAGTTCTTCGGTGGCCAGGTACGGTCCAGTAGCATTTCTCTGAAAACCACGCACCCACTTGCGCAGCTTTTCACGAGCAATGTCTCTAACCTCCGCTGAGGGAGGGTTATGGAAGGCCTCAACTAGGTAGGCCTGGCAGACCGTACAATCCAGTGGATTCCAGAACTTCAAATCCCCTTTCTTGTCTGCACAAGGGGCGTGAGTCCTGCAAGCCGTATGCCCGTAAAACTGCGGGCGTTTCACAGCGCAGAAGGCGAAGTCACACTTCATCTGCTCCTCCTGTGGAAGAAAGAGAAAATGAGTATGGGGGAGTCATAGGAATGGCTCTTAAACTAAGTTAATATTAATCATTAATTTTAACTTAAAGAAGGTGTGATGCATAGAGAATGAAACAGTAAAGGAGAACACGCTCCATGCATCTCGCCCGGCTGGTTACCATAAGCTTGGTCCTGGGATAATCCAAATGACCGAGATCATTGGATATAGTTTCCTAGGATTCCCATTATATTGGAACTCCATGGAAAGCCAAGGACAAGGTTGGGATCGAATTCATTCGGTTCCCAGTTAAGAGCCAGAAGGCCTCATTAAAGGTAACTGCTTCTGGCAACCAGCCGTGCTAAGATGCACATAGCATGCTGGAATTAGAAGAATGCAAAGAGACAGCATGATCACTAATAGAGCAGTACTAGGTACTGATCTTAAAAGCAAAGCAGCTTATCTATTTGCTATGTAGGGCTATCTTAGTCTTATGATAGCTACAGAGAGGGGGTGCAAGTATTCTTGACGCCTCCGGGGCATCCGGCAAGCCGCCGGCATGCCGGAGCTCGCTCCAGCATAGATTCTGGCATTAGAACAGACAATTTTCAAAAGTCAGTTAGATACCAGGATGGCGGCCGCCGGCACAACGGCGGAACGCCGGCAGGGAGCGGCGGCTCCGGCAGCCGGAGGATGCCAGGTTGGTGACTGGGATAAGGATGGTACAGGTAGTATCGGGTTGCCGGCGGTATATGCCGGCACTCCGGAGATCGACCGGCAAGCGGACGATTAGGTAGGAGTAGGAGAGCCGCCGGTAGTAGCCGGCGGCAGCCGGCAGTCCCTCGGTACACGGGGGGCTGGCGGCAAGGGTAGGGAAGTCACCAAGAGGGAGGCAGGTATTGCCGACAGTAGAGGCGGCAAGAGACCGGCACCCGGATAGATAGAGAGACAGGGGGAGGGGGGAAAGGATGCAGGAAGTACCGTCAGGGTTCCAGACATCCCTCCCCCTCCCTGAGAGGGTGTACCCATGATAGAGACAGGCTCTAACATCCATAAGCAGGGGTCACTAGGGACCGGGAGCAGGTAGCCCAAGGGAGGGCTAGGGAACACCCAAGAGGGGGGGGGGAGACTCCCCTATGCAGAACTACACTAGTAACTAACCTTATAGGACACTATGAAGGTATATGTACCAGAGCGGACTGCACAGGGAAGCTCGGGTAGCCCTACTCATCCACCCTAAGGAGGATTTGTAGGACAGGGGACAGATGAGTATAAACTAACCTAAGCATAGGCTAGGCTATACAAGAGATAGGTGGGGAGGGAGAAGAGAGAGGTCTTCCCAGGAAGGGTTTCTGTACCAGAGCGGCCACTAAGGGAAGGGAGGACACTCCCTAACCTAAGATCAGGCTGATCGGCTAAAACGGTGCAAGAGTACAGTTTCAGCATGGAACAGAGAAACCTTCCTAACCCGACCTAGAGCAGGGCTAAAAGTCCTGAACTAGGCAAGGAAGAAGACATATCGCTATCGCAGGAAAGTCATAGACTATCCTAGCCATAGAGGTAGGCTAGCCTAACCTCACTCTCAGACGCAATCCTAAAGGGGGTTCATTCCTTTAGGGAGGACTGAGAGGCGATATATATACTCTATTAGACAATTAATCCCTTTACTCAGAAAAGGGATCAAGGCTAAATAGAGGGAATGCCAAGGCAGGGGATGAAGGAAGCATATAGGGGTCCTAAGGTTAGGTTAGGCTAGAAAGAATCACTGACTAGCCTATCCCCTATATGGTCCCTGAAGGCGAAAACATTTGCATCACTAGTCAAAAGTATTGTAAAATAATAATGCCACTATCTTCATAACTTAGTCTAGGATCACTAATAAATCATGCATGAACACTTGTATGTAGGCTCCTGGCCTGGGGGCTATAGTAGCCGACTGGTATGAGGTCAATCGATGACCGATAAAAGCGTCTAAACACGATATAAAAGTTCCTAGCTATGAAGACTAAATAAACTAATGTATTCGATTAGTATATAATGCCGGAAGCGTTGTTGTGGCTAACTAAATAAGACATGCAAAACAACAACGACGCCATAAAATGGCGGGTCCGGTAGAGGCACAGCTCTGCCACAAAACATCAATTATTTCGCAAAATAATATTTACTTTACGGCCAGAGCTTAATTAAACAATACTGGAACCTTGTACTCAACTTTCCAGAAGAAGGCGAGGCTGAAGGTAACGACATAGCGAAGATGCAAAGCGATAAAGTTAACACAAGGGAAAATCCGTCTAAGTAGGGCAGCTACTAAACAAAGGATAAAGACGCGCGTGACGTCATTAGAGCAATGGCGTCCGTTTGTTTACGTCTCGAGTATCAGTAGTAGCCACGAGTGAGATTAGCTGTGGAACGGCTCCCAGCTATTCTCAGCCCTTACACACCGAAGCATTAACTCTGTTCGGGGTGGAGATAGCTATGTGGCACGTTCAGACATGCGTGTCCCCTGTTGTATTACGATGTCTTAAAGGGAAACCTTTGAGATACTCGCTCCAGAAGTTAGAATTCTGTGATAACCTGTGGTTAAATTCTCTGGGAATATCTTAGTAGTCTTATACCCAAGGAAGCTACCAAACAGGAACCTTCCATCAGGACGCCATGGCTTGAGCCCAAAAAACCAACCATATATTCCAAGACTAATGGCCTAATAGAAAATGAAAAAAATTAACACAAATGAGAGAGAGAGAGAGAGAGAGAGAGAGAGAGAGAGAGAGAGAGAGAGATAGAGAGGATATTTTTTTACAATATCAACTTTAAAACAATTAGAAATCTTCCCTACAGAGAGAGAGAGAGAGAGAGAGAGAGAGAGAGAGAGAGAGAGAGAGAGAGAGAGAGAGAGAGAACTAATCACCTTTTGGGCTGGTTGGAAATATCACGAGGACCAATCTTGCAATTTCAGTGGGATTCAAATTAACTCCAAATTGGACATCTAGATCCATAAAATATTTGTGAGCCAAATTTACCCAATGGGTCCCAAGAGCAATAAAGAAAAATGAGATACTTGGACCAATATCTTCTTGATTACGTCCACTTCGTCCTGTACTGCATTTATTACTATTCAAACATACTCTTTCTATCCATTGGAATCTAACTAACCATGATATACGACAGGAAAGGAAGAAAATGAACAGGTCTTTTTGCTCGAACAATTTCCTAGAGACCAAGGATATAAGGACACAAGTCACCTCTCCACTCAAGCTAGGACAAAAGAGATAAGAATGAGATAATAATAATAAGAATAGGACAAAAGAGATAAGAATGAGATAATAATAATAAGAATAGGGAAGATGGGGAAAGGAAGAGTACCCCTGGATACAATCCAGTTTATAGCTCAAAGGAAGGTACTCGGGATGGGAAAGATTAAGGAAATAGGGAGAAAGAGAAGTACAGAAGAAAGAAAGAGTGAGGCAGACCCTCTTGCGATATTAGGGAATTGGTATAAAAAACTAAGGCAATGGCTTCTGATGACTCACAAGGCAAACCTATGGAGGTCACAAACACCCTACATATACCATATGTCAATATGGTTGTGAAAACTATTTTACCATAAGCACATAGTAAACAGGTGACTCCCATATTCCGAGTCTCGCACGATTCCACAAGGTTACCACAATATATGACCATTAATTTTTTTTTTTTTTTAAACCTGTGTTACATGCCCCGTGAGAATCGGGTGAATTAGTTCAAGGGTAGCTGAGTGAAACGAGCATTAAAGGATTGTATTGGATTATATAATTTATGTCAAAGGCCACGGGCACTGGGAACTGGGACGGCACTCACAAGATTACTGAATACTAAAAAAAAATCAATGCTACAGTTCTGTAAAAGCAATATTTTAACTAAAGTGCATCAACCCAACCAGTTTAGATCTGATCTGAGGTGATTTGATAGATTAGGGCAAATTAACCAGGCGCCGAGACCTGTAAGGCCATTCAGCGCCCAATTTGGGTCAAGTACATCTAGGATAAAACCCTAGAGTTAGGGTACCCTGACACTTGCACGACTTTTTGCCAAGAAATTGGCGTGGCAAGTCGTGACATTTTGTGGCACGAACTGGAAGATAAAAAAAAAAAAAAAAATTACCTCAGAATCACAGTTGACCTGTCCACATTGACACGAACTGGCACGACGAGCTCACGCATAGTTTGCGCACTTTCCGCATCGTCCCAACAAGTTTACAAACAATTCGCGCATAGTTCACGACCCGGACACGAAATTTGGTCGTGACCAAAATTTTGAACATTTCAAAATTCTCGTCACGACATGCCACGATGTCACGACGGGTTTACGAACACTTCACGCCAGTTCATGAGGAGTTCACGCCAGTTCACGACTCGAGTCGTGACAATGCGTGTCACAAATTCGTACAAGTGTCAGCCTGGCTTTATACTAGGAGTTAAAAGTTAGAAGAGGTTGGACAGCAAGATGGAAGATATGGAGAAAAACCAGAGGCAAAGTTATATAAAGCAAGAGCAGCTAGGGGCCAAAGGAACGCTGCAAATAAAACTTTCAAGTAATGCCTACAGTGCACAACGTGAGGTGCACCACATACGGCAGATGATTCCAGCTAGGATGAGTGGTTTTGCTAGGTGGTTTGTACGCACAGGTATGAGAGTCAAATATCTAGTTTTAAACGAGAATTAAGAGCAAAATGGAAGAAAGTGAGAACGTAGATATGGTAGAATGCTATATTGCGACTGCAATTAGGATGAGTGGTTTTGCTAGGTGGTTTAAATGCACAAGTATAAGTCAAAGATCTAATTTTAAACGAGATTGAGAGCAAAATGTAAGAAGTGAGAACGGAGATATGGTAAAGTGCTATAATGTGACTGCAATTGGAAAGGGTGGTTTTGCTAGGTGGTTTAAATGCAGAAGTACGGATTTAGTTTCTCTAACAATTTCTAAGCAACTCAAATCAAA
>NC_090727.1:131980128-131984417 GCF_036898095.1 Palaemon carinicauda | reverse complement strand
AGAGTATAAATTGATATTAATATAAAGTTAATTACAATAAAAATAAGAATGTAAACAGGGGGGGGGGGCAAAATCCACACCAGTGAAATGCTTAAAAAAAAAATCAACCCTGTGCAACAAAACTCCCAAACAATGAAACCTTCATTAGACAGGAATTTAAACAATAAATACTCTCCATAAATGCGATTTTCTAAAACACCCAACATTTGGAAAAAAATTGTAATTTTCAAACCTTAAAAGCATTCATTAAATGATACTTTCGACGTAAATGAAAAAAAGCAGATACGAGTATATTTTCGGGTAATAAATAATTTATTTACAACCTTCACCAATATAAAAAAAAAATTGAAAAATAAATACTGTCCCTATCCCTTTCTACACAGCTATCTTAATGAAACAAACACTGTCCCTATCCCTTTCTACACAGACATCTTAACGAAACAAACTTTGATGAAATACAAACTTCAAACTTAAATCGCTGACTAAGCCGATGTGGTAACGACCCTGATCAGTGAACCTCAGGACTGGGGTTCGAGTCCTGCTCAAACTCTAGTTTCTTTGGTCGCTGCAACCTCACCTCCCTTGTGAGCTAAGGATGGGGGTGGGGGGACACTGGGGTCCTATAGATCTATCTGCTGAGCCATAAGCAGCCATTGCCTGGCCCTCACTGGTCCTGGTTTGGGCACTGATCATATGTAATATGGTCAGTCTCTAGGGCATTGTCCTGCTCGATAGGGCCAATGTCAGTGTCCCTTGCTCTGCCATTCATGAGCGGCCTTTTAAACCTTTAAATGAACCCTGTAATGATCCTCCAATAAAATATATCAATCTTACCCAACACTGATAGCAAATGAGCTAATGTCTGAACGCTGGTATATCTTATTCTACAATGCTGTGAAAACATTGCAATTTCAAAAACTATTTTAGATGACAAAAAACAGAGCCGTTTACAACAATTTATAAGTCATTAAACTTCAGATAACATGGCGTTTTAAAGCAATGAAATCCCTTGATTTAACCTAGGATAATACTTTTAACATAGTTACTAAAATTAACATTCTTAAAAACAACAAACCCAAAGATATTACCGGACTATTCTTAACATATGATAAAATAAATAAAAACAATGATCATATAAAACTAACGATAACTAAAAATAAAAAGAATCATTTAATATAATTTTAACTGAAAAAAAAAAATCCTACAAACCAATGACAACTGAAAAAAAAATCCTTCAAACCATTGACAACTGAAAAAAAAGATCCTTTAAAAAATAACTGAAAAAAGGATCCTTTAATACAAACGACCACTGATAACAAAAAGAATCCTTTAAAAAACAGACACAAACAAATTAAACCCACGATCACAAAGCTATTTCAAAACCAATAGATAAATTCTATAGAAAAAAAAAAAACATTATTACGCACAACGTTCAATCCTGCCCTGTTACTAAGCTAGCAAGGTAGCGCTCTCTCTCTCTCTCTCTCTCTCTCTCTCTCTCTCTCTCTCTCTCTCTAAAAGCTATCAATACCTACTATAACCTGACGCTAGTGGTCCAATAGACAACAGCTAATGTAAACAGATATGAGGAGAGAGAGAGAGAGAGAGAGAGACGAGAGAGAGAGAGAGAGAGAGAGAGAGAAATTAATTACACGTAAGAAACTATTTTCCATAGTCCCGCCGTTCCACCCATCTCTTATAAAATCAAACCATTGTTTTCTAGTCTTGGGTAGTGCCATAGTCTGTGTACCTTGGTCTTCCACTGTCTTGGGTTAGAGTTCTCTTGCTTGAGGGTACACTCAGGCACACTATTCTATCTAATTTCTCTTCCTCTTGTTTTGTTAAAGTTTTATAGTTTATATATGAAATATTTATTTTAATGTTACGGTTCTTAAATATTTATTTTTTCCTTGTTCCCTTTCCTCACAGGGCTATTTTCCCTGCTGGGGCCCCTGGGCTTATAGTATCCTGCTTTTCCAACTAGGGTTATAGCTTAGCAAAGAATAATAATAATAATAATAATAATAATAATAATAATAATACAATTTTGAACAATAATTACAAAATATCAAAAACAATAACAGCATACATACAGCTGAAATTACACAACGAAGAACTATTTTCCCTAAATATCTATATTAAATAAAGCCCCTTTCCACTTCCGAGAATCAGCTCGTACATTTATTTAGCACAAAGCAAATACTACCTGGGATGTGTGCGTATACACATCTCCCATACGCGCACCAAATTAAATTCTGTTAATGCTCGTACAATTGTGACACGTGCTTAATCGGCGGCGCTGTCCTTACGCAACACAAGAGCAGTGGATTTCAACCATCCCGATATGGATTTATGGTTACTTGTAAACAACAACAAATGCAGCCATTCATAGTGTACTGCAGGACAAAGGCCCTTGACATGCTCTTATTTACGTGTGGGGTTTGGCTAGTTTTCATCATCACGTTGGCCATTGATTGATATTTTTTTTTATCATCACGCTGGCCATTGATTGATATATTTTTTTATCATCGCGCTGGGCCACTGCTGATTGATAATTTTTTATCACGCTGGCCACTGATTGATAATTTTTTACCATCACGCTGGCCACTGATTGATAACTTTTTACCATCACGCTGGCCACTGATTGATGATAATAATTATTTATCACGCTGGCCACTGATTGATAACTTTTTACCATCACGCTGGCCACTGATTGATGATAATAATTATTTATCACGCTGGCCACTGATTGATAACTTTTTACCATCACGCTGGCCACTGATTGATGATAATAATTATTTATCACGCTGGCCACTGATTAAAAATCATTTTTTTTATCATCACCGCTGGTCATTGATTAAAAAAAAAATTATCATCACGCTGCCCATTGATTAAAAATAATTTTTTTCATCATCACGCTGCCCATTGATTAAAAATAATTTTTTTCATCATCACACTGCCCATTGATTAAAAATAATTTTTTCATCATCACGCTGCCCATTGATTAAAAATAATTTTTTCATCATCACGCTGCCCATTGATTAAAAATAATTTTTTCATCATCACGCTGCCCATTGATTAAAAATAATTTTTTCATCATCACGCTGCCCATTGATTAAAAATAATTTTTGATCATCACGATGGCCACTGATTAAAGATAATTTTTTTATCATCACGATTTTATCATTACGCTGGCCACTGCTGACTAATAATGGGAATTTTTTTATCTGATCGGTCACAGCAAACCAACCTAGTATATGGAGTCCTGACTAGTACAGCTTTGCTAATCATAGCGATACACAGACCCTTTTTCCCCCACATTAAGGTATCCCCCTCTCAGAAAAGGATGTGTAAACACGTATTTTAAATCTTGAAAACAAATTTCAGCAGACAACTCAATTCATTATTAACAAAGTGAGGAGAAGAAAGGTACCCTTCGGATCTAATAACTGAATAAGCCTTAAAAGCCTTGACTCTGGGTGAAATGATGTCATTATTGACGCAATGATCCTGGGTATATTGTAATGTGAAGGAAACTTCGATTTCGAAATCCATTGTTTGATCTTTTGTCTCTCTCCTTGATTTTCTCCTCTGTTGCCCTCGAAGATATTATCATTATTGTTATCAGATTAAGCTGTCCTTAGGTTAGCAAAGACACTTACCATTAAAAAAAAATATGTAGATTTTGAGAAACATATCTGCCACTTTACAACCAAAATTATAATCATTGAAATTATTATTATCATTAAAATCATCATAATTACTATTAAGATTATCAAAATTTCTATTAATATCAAAATCATTATCATTAAAAGATTTTGAGAAACATCTGCCACTCTACAACCAAAATTATAATTATTGAAGTTATTATTATCAAAATGATCCTGATTACTATTAAGATAATCAAAATGATTATCATTATCATCAAAATTATTATCATAGATTTTGAAAAACATCTGCCACTTTACACCAAAATTATAATTATTGAAATTATTATTAATATTAAAACTATCAAAATTATTACTATTATTAAGATTATCAAAATTATTATAAAAATATAAATATGAAAGTTATCATTAAAATTATTTAAATTATCATTATTATTATTATTATTATTATCGGATATGATTTCGATATTTCTTTTGCAAAATATAAGATCTTCCCATTCATGAATCGCTGGGGATTTATATAACTAACTATAAGCATTGTGAGATGAGAATTAATCCTCAAAGAATATCCTGATTTTAATAATTTAAAAATAATGTATAATTTGAAGTAGGATTACCCAC
>NC_090727.1:131965128-131975128 GCF_036898095.1 Palaemon carinicauda | reverse complement strand
CCATGGTACAGAGGCTATGGCGCTACCCAAGACTAGAAAACAAAGGGATAATATAAATGTATACGCACTACACAGAGAGAGAGAGAGAGAGAGAGAGAGAGAGAGAGAGAGAGAGAGAGAGAGAGAGGACTCACAAATACTAAAAAAAGATAATTTTATTCTAAATAACAGATAGAAAATTATATGTGTAATCTCAAACTGGAGTAGTCCACGTGAATCACTATGACGTGTCATTCTACCAGTCAGTATTTCACTGAGAGAGAGAGAGAGAGAGAGAGAGAGAGAGAGAGAGAGAGAGAGAGAGAGAGAGAGAGAGAGAGAGAGAGAGAATTCTTATTTACAATGTTGATAGACCACAATCGAATCCATTTATTCAATTACCTATTTTCTCCTATATAGCATCAAAAATTATGATGGAAGTCCTTAAACTCCAAAGTGATTCTTAAAAGCACTATTGTGGTCCTGACGATACACAGATTGCCAAGAGCTTGCAATCTGTGAGCATCTCATATGTCTAAAGGAAATTTTATAAGCAGCTGATATATCCTAGGTGGGTAACCTTAGGTTGATTAAAGTACAATTTAGGAGGTCATCATCATACGACATTTAGTTAGGTATAAGACGGTGCTACTTTTACAAATTATACAGACAGAAATTAGCCTTAATACATATTGTGATCCATAAACGTAATGTATGACTTTTGAGTGCTTGAACTTCACTGCTTAGATATATATCTAGTTTGAATATTTTACAATTTGGATTTTCGTCTTGAAACATAACTCAAAATTATGAATATAAATCTGAAACAATCCTAAAAGTATTCAATAAAACCCAAGCTAAACATATTAAAATAAAAAAATTAGAAATTACATCTTCCTAACAGTATTCAATAAAGAAGTTACAAATATTAAAATCAAAAGGTTTGAACAAATTACATAATCCCAACAGTATTTAATAAAAACCAAGCTAAAAATATTAAAATAAAAAAGTTTGAAGAAATTACAAAATCGTAACAGCATTCAATAAAAAAGCTACAATATTAAAATCAAAAGGTTTGAATTAATGGAAGAAACTGCCAGAGGCTCCACTTAGTATCTGACCTATCCTGACCCCTTTCATCCCCTTCCTTTTCATTTCCGTCAATTCTTCTCCGTCGTCTACAGCTTTTACCTATATCTGTATGGGACATCCCCGTTTCATATCAGCCTTCCCTCACAAATCGTCCGGGAGTTGGAAAATCATAGAAAAGGGGTTGCGTTGCAACAAGCGCACGGTGGAGGTGGGGTTGAAATATTCATTGAAAAATAGGAGAGGTTTGAAACCTTTCCCTGAAAAACATCGGAATGTAAAAACCTTCACTAGGAAAAGGTCGCGTTTGCTGTGTTTAGTAGTTGAATCCACCTTTCTGACATTGCTTGCTCTTGTTCGCTCATACCTTCCTCCCGTGTTTCAATTGCTGTTATCTTTCCATCTACCGTGTTTCATTTGCTGTTATCTTTCCATCTACCGTGTTTCATTTGCTGTTATCTTTCCATCTACCGTGTTTCATCCGCTGTTATCTTTCCATCTACAGTGTTTAATCTCCTGTTATCTTTCCATCTACCGTGTTTCATTTTCTGTTATCTTTCCAGCTCTTCATCTCCAGTGTTACATTTGCTGTTATTTTCCCAACTACCGTGATTCATTTGCTGTTATGTTTCCATTGGTCGTGTTTCATTTTCTGTTATCTTTCCATCTCCAGTGTTACATTAGCGGTTATCTTTCCATCTACATTGTTTCATTTGTTATCTTTCCATCTACAGTGTTTCATTTGCTGTTATCTTTCCATCTACAGTGTTTCATTTGATGTTATCTTTCCATCAACCGTGTTTCATCCGCTGTTATCCTTCCATCTTCCGTGTTTCATCCGCTGTTATCTTTCCATCTACCGTGTTTCATTTGCTGTTATCTTTCCATCTACCGTGTTTCATTTGCTGTTATCTTTCCATCTACCGTGTTTCATCCGCTGTTATCTTTCCATCTACCGTGTTTCATTTGCTGTTATCTTTCCATCTACCTGTTTCATTTGCTGTTATCTTTCCATCAACCGAGTTTCATTTTATGTTATCTTTTCATCTACCGTGTTTCATTTTCTGTTATCTTTCCATCTTATCATCTCCAGTGTTATATTTGCTGTTATCTTTCGAACTGCCGTGATTCATTAGCTGTTATCTTTCCATTGGTCGTGTTTCATTTTCTGTTATCTTTCCATCTCCAGTGTTACATTAGCGGTTATCTTTCCAATTGCCGTGATTCATTTGCTGTTATCTTTCCATTGGTCGTGTTTCATTTGCTGTTATCTTTCCTCCACCGGTGTTTCATTTGCTATTATCTTCCCATCTCAAGTATTTCATTAATTTTTCTATTATCTTTCCATCTCCTATTAATTTTTCTGTTATCTTTCCATTCCCCGTGTTTCATTTGATGTTATCTTTCCAACTAAACTTGGTCATCCATTACATCTTCTTGTTCAGGATTCTTACAAATATGATACTTTTCTCTTCGCATTACAAGACCAAATCACTGAAATTTTCTCTGATGAACCTACTAAAATAGTTCCACTGTTCTAACTATTCCTCTGAATACACCAATTCTGATCCTATCTCATCTCTTGACTCCGCATATCGTTTCCATCGCTTCACTCCTGCAATGGTTATATCTCTTAACACTGCTAAAAAGGCGTGAGTCACCAAAAAGATATATATATATATATATATATATATATATATATATATATATATATATATATATATATATATATAATTATATATATATAAATATATATATATATATATATATATATATATATATATTATGTATATATATATATATATATTATGTATATATATATATATGAGAGAGAGAGAGAGAGAGAGAGAGAGAGAGAGAGAGAGAGAGAGAGAGAGAGAGAGAGAGAGACTCCTTGGTCAATTCCTCCACAAAACAAATACCTCGGGATCAAAGCTTTTTATGATATATAATATCTAATAGATTAAATAAAATATATGAATCAAGTAATTGGTAACGGTGGTGTAGTCTAAGGAATTCTAACTAGGAACAATTGCAATAAATGAACAAACAAATTATAAACATTCGTGAAAACAATATTTAAAAAATCATTAAGGGCACGATATAATAAACCAACAGCATGATAATAAAATAGTAGATTCAACAAAAATACAACGACAAAACAAACCACAAAAAATTAATTCAAATTAGTAATTACGATAAACCCAAAAATATATTGTCAATTTTAACCAAATTAACCATATCACTCGACCACCAAATATATCCAACGCCTATCGTCAACGAACTAAAAAATATTACATAACATCTGGAATTAACCAACATTACAATAATCCACAAGTTAAGACAAAAAGCTTCCTTAAAAACACAAAAGATTCAAGAATAAAAACAAACACGACAAATGGCATTAGTATGCCCTCAGTCCGGGTTTTAAATCGTCCCTGATACAAAATTTTATTGGAGACCCACAAAAAACAAAACTCTACGGAATTTTCACACATGCTATCCACTGGGTTCTTTTTATTTTACCTTTACTGTGAAAAACAAACGAGAATGGCAGTAAACACATATAACATTTAAATTGTTGAAAGTTTGATGTACAGGATACATAAAAACTGTAAAATTAGTATATACCAATATATCTTTTTTCTGGGTGGGATACCTAAACGTGGTGAAAGGTTGTGTTACCTAATGATCAGCAAAACTGTACTAGTCAGGGACACGCATACCAGGTTGGTTTGCTGTTAACGATCAAACTAAAGGTCTTCAACCATCACCGATCCGGACTTGTCAGCATGGTGACGAAAACTAGTCAAATCCCAGACATGAATAAAGACATGTATGAGGCTTTTGTCCTGCACTGGTCTAGAAACGGCTGGATTTGTTGTAGTTGTGCATATATATATATATATATATATATATATATATATATATATATATATATATATATATATATATATATATATGTATATGTATATATATATGTATATATATATATATATATATATATATATATATATATATATATATATATATATATATATATATATATTATATATATATATGTATATATATATACACACACACACATATATATATATACATATATATATATATATATATATATATATACAGAGAGAGAGAGAGAGAGAGAGAGAGAGAGAGAGAGAGAGAGAGAGAGAGAGAGAGAGAGAGAGAGAGAGAGTTCGCAACATATATATTCAACTGTAAGATGCAACAGAATGGGTATTATATTTTTGCCAAGTCTATCTGTCCCTGTGAAAATACATTTTCCTTCGGCCATAAATAATAACAGCGGTGAAAAATACAATTGGTTAATTTCTTACCCACGAGAGAGAGAGAGAGAGAGAGAGAGAGAGAGAGAGAGAGAGAGAGAGAGAGAGAGAGAGAGAGAGAGAGAGAGAGAGAGATACACACTAGTACGGAGGGCAATCTTATTTATAGTAACAGCGAAATACGACAAGGAATGACGAGCGAAATGGCTGTCAGTGTCTCAAACCGGGTGTCCACACAAGAGATGTGTATTGACTTCGATCTGATGCTCGTCACAGAGCCGATGGGAAGCGGTGGCATAAACTATATACGAGTTGCGAGCGCGTGCAGTGTTCCTTAATGGCAGCTCTTTATGCAACAACACGCCGATCTACGATGTGAAATAGCAACCATATCAATCATAGTCAACCATTAAGAACAGGCAGAAGGCTAGTATTTTATATATATATATATATATATATATATATATATATATATATATATATATATATATATATATTATTACTATCCAAGTTACAACCCTAGTTGGAAAAGCAAGATGCTATAGGCCCAGGGACTCCAACAGGGAAAAATAGCCCAGTGAGGAAAGGAAATAAGGAAATAAATAAATGAAGAGAACAAATTAACAATAAATCATTCTAAAAAAGTAACAACGTATATATATATATATATATATATATATATATATATATATATATATATATATGTGTGTGTGTGTGTGTGTGTGTACATACAGTATATATACATACACACACGCTAAGATAAGACAACACAAAGTTATAGAATACCACAATCTATTGTTTGTAGCAAAATAAACTTTTCTTTTATTAAAATGAAGATTTCACATGAAAATTAACATTAAGAATAAACGTTTTTCTTTCTTTTATCAAAATGTGGACCACATTCAAACTAGCACATTTATCTTGGACGCCAATTTACCAGCCCTTATTTAGAAGATAAAAAATGTGGACTCACAGCTCGATAATTTTCTCCCTTATACAACATCCGAGTGATTGAAGACATTAAGGCTTTCAAGAGGAAGCTGAAGACTTATTCTGTGAGTCGTTTGACAGTGACGATTTAACAGTAAATGAGCAATACGTGATATGAAACGTTGAATACTCTGAAAGAACAAGATAAAAACGACATTGTAGGTCCTGTAGGGAGTAGGGTTCCTCCGCTGTATGGGACCGGAAAAGCAGCCCTCAAAAGTAAGTAACACTACTGGAGGATAACTGTGATACATAAAACGATAAATTTTAAATGTACAACGAAATTCAGCTTTAAATGTTCATTGATTCATATATTTGCATAAACCTATGAAAACGAAGAAGTATGTTTATATAAGGAGAAAATTAAGTCAAATTTCATTATTTATCCAAATTCAAGCGAAAAGGACTCCTGTTATATGTTCCCTTATCTGTCCTTATAGATTAATCGGGTAAGCTTTTATTTTTCACATATTAACCTATCAACGCCATCATCAATATATTGGAATGACCACAATATATCAACACATAGTAAACCTTGAATATCAACAACAGATAAAAAAATCTTTCAAAATATAACAACCAACATATAACGACATCATAGACATAAGCATCTAAAATTCAAAATTAACAATAGTAAAACAAAAATAAAAACCTATTTCACAATTGAAAAAAAAAATAAACAACAACAACATCAATGTCAATGCGGAAATTTTAAGTCCTTCAATCACAAACATAAAATAACTCGCCCCACCACTGTAATTTTCAATTACTATTTATGACTTGCAATCAACATATTTCATGTAACACCCATTGCAATTCTAATTAAAACTCTGTCTATTATTTACTCCTAAGCATCAAGCTATTTTTAAATTTCGATACTATTACAATATCCAGTATCACCTCTGACACTACTACCATTAAAAATTCCATAGTTTGGAATTATTTTGCCTCATTAACCATAATTATGCCAACCATCTTCATTAACATTAAAATCATTATCACCACCAAAGCCCCATTATATTCATTTATTCGCACTAACAATTATTTATGGCATCACCATCCCAAGGCTTAATAAGTTTTTATTAACCTCATTACCAACTAAAATCAATAATTTCTTTCAAATCCTCTTTACCACCTCAATTCAATGATCAATATTTGTATCAAATACTCATTACCACCTAAAATCAACCATCAATACTCTTTTCCGTCCTCATTACCACCTAATTTCAATTATCAGTATTTGTATCAGATAATCATTATCACCTAAATTAATCATCATTTTCTAAAAAAAAATCCTCGTTACCACCTAAAATCAATCATCAACACTATTTTCTAATACTCCTTACCACCTAAAATCATTCATCAATATTCATTATCACATCATTACCACCTAAACATCATCAACATTTCATTTCCAATCCTCATTACCACCTAAAATCAATCATAAATGTTTTTATCAAATCCTCATTGACACCTAAAATCACAATCAATATTTCTATCAAATCGTTACAACCTAAAATCAATTGATCAAAATTTTTATCAAACCCTCATTACCACCTAAAATCAATCAATATTGTTATCCTCAGTACCACCTAGGATCAATCATCAACATTTTTATCAAAGCCTCAGTACCACCTAGAATCAATCATCATGTTTATCAAAACCTCACTACCAACTAGAATCAATCATCAACATTTCTATCAAATCCTCATTACCACCTAGAATCAATCATCAACATTTTTATCAAATCCTCATTATCACATAAAATCAATCAATATTTTTATCAAATCCTCATCACCACCTAGAATCAATCATCAACATTTTTATCAAATCCTCATTACCACCTAAAATCAATCAACGTTTTTATCAAATCCTCATCACCACCTAGAATCAATCATCAACATTTTTATCAAATCCTCATTACCACCTAGAATCAATCAACATTTTTATCAAAGCCTAATTACCAACTAGAATCAATCATCAACATTTTTATCAAATCCTCATTACCACCTAGAATCCATCAACATTTTTATCAAATCCTCATTACCACCTAGAATCAATCATCAACATTTTTATCAAATCCTCATTACCAAGTAAAATCAATCGACATTTTTATTAAATCCTCATTACCACCTAGAAGAAATCATCAACATTTTTATCAAATCATCCTAGAATTAATCATCAACATATTTATCAAATCCTCATTACCACCTAGAATCAATCATCAACATCTTTATCAAATCCTCCTTACCACCTAAAATCAATCAATATTTTTATCAAATCCTCCTTACCACCTAGAATCAATCATCAACATTTTTATCAAATCCTCATTACCACCTAGAATCAATCATCAAAATTTTCATCAAATCCTCATCACCACCTAGAATCAATCAACATTTTTATCAAAGCCTCATCACCACCTAGAATCAATCAATATTTTTATCAAATCCTCATTACCACCTAGAATCAATCATAAAAATTTTTATCAAATCCTCATTACCACCTAAAATTTCCAACCATCCCAAATTCATATAGCATCCTCCTCCTCATCACCATCACTACGGATGGCATCTCCGCCAATACCAGAAGTGTCGGCAGAGGCACCACCACTACCAGCACAGCAGCAGCAGCATCCGCAGGAACACCTCCCCTTTAAGCCAAGACCTCCTAGGAGAAGCGGCCCTGTGTAAGTTGGCGAGCAGAGTCTAGCCAAAACCGCCACCACGTCTATTACGTACCACCTCCACCACTACTACCACTACCACCACCACCACAGCCGCATACACCGTTGCTTTCTGCAACCTTCTCAGCATATCTCCTTCCCTCTTTCTATTGGCTTTGAGAAAAGAGTAAGGGTTCCCTCTTTCTACTAGCTTTGAGAAAAGAATAAGGGTAGGGGAAAGGCGAGGGTGATAGAGGGTGATATAGGGCTAATTCTTAATGATGTGTTTCCAACTGAATAAGAAAAAAACAGTAACAGATAGTGGTGTTGCTTATGAAAGAGACAATTTCTTGAATTAATTTGGGTTTATTACATGTCATACTTTATTTATTTACTTAATTCCTTTCCTCTCAGGGCTATTTTTCCCTGTTGGAGCCCTTGGGCTTATAGCATCCTGAATTTCCAACTTATAATAATAATTCGTTCATCAAGGTCTCATTCATTTTTGTAGTTAAATGTGTTCCATCAACAGACTATGGCAAAAAATAAATATGAGAAATATCATGGTCCAGCTTAAGTTTCATTTAAAGGGTATAGGACAAAACCGAAAAAAAAGTTATTTCTAGAATTTTATTATTACTCAAGGTGAATGTTATATATATATATATATATATATATATATATATATATATATATATATATATATATATATATATATATATATATGTGTGTGTGTGTGTGTGTGTGTGTGTATGTGTGTTTGTGTGTATGTTTTGTATCAGGTCATATATTGACATGAATAAAAATCTCCAAAAGGGAAAAAAACTACAATTTTTTTTGGAAGTTGATCTGTCGTTACTTCACGTTTGAGACTATCGAATGAAAAAAAAAATCTTTAATAAAAGAATTAGAGTAAAACCAAAAAGATATTACACTTATTTTCACACTGATGTTTTACTGACGTACACCAATTATCAAAAGGTCGCTAAAGAATAGAAACAAAATGCGAAAAAATTTAAAATGTCCATAACAGGAAAATGGCGGTTGCAAGATACGTGCAAAAAAATATCCATTCATTTTCTTTTTTGTACAACGTAATAATTCAGTGGGCAGCACCACTACGTTGGATGTCCAGTGGGGAAACTTCCACATGCACTGCCTGAGAGAGAGAGAGAGAGAGAGAGAGAGAGAGAGAGAGAGAGAGAGAGAGAGATCCTTGACTTTGATATATATGGAAAATTTTCAACGTCATACATTTTGTAATGGCTTATTGCGGAGAGAGAGAGGAGAGAGAGAGAGAGAGAGAGAGAGAGAGAGAGAGAGAGAGAGAGAGAGAGAGAGAGAGAGAGAGAGAGAGAGAGAGAGAAATCTTCTTGACTTTGATATATATGGAAAATTTTCAACGTCACCCATTTTGTAATGGCTTATTACAGAGAGAGAGAGAGAGAGAGAGAGAGAGAGAGAGAGAGAGAGAGGAGAGAGAGAGAGAGATCCTTGACTTTAATAGTCTAAAATTATAAATGGAAACTTTTTACCAATGAATTCGTTTGTGATGTGACAAAACTCATTTTGTGATTGTTTATTACAGAGAGAGAGAGAGAGAGAGGAGAGAGGAGAGAGAGAGAGAGAGAGAGAGAGAGACTTTCTACCCTTATACATTTTTTTGCTTAACAGAAGGTTAAAGTCTTAATATATTCAATGGGACGAACAAATCAAATACAATCCGAAGACAAAACTTAGAAGAATCATCTTATATATTATTATTATTATCATTATTACTATTATTATCATTATCATCATCATATAAGCTACAACCCTAGTTGGAAAAGCAAGATGCTATAAGACCAAGGGCTCCAACAAGGAAAAATAGCCCAGTGAGGAAAGGAAACAAGGAAATGAATAAACGATATGTGATGAAAAATTATAATAAAACATTTTAAAAAACATTACACAACATTAAAAGAGATATCTGATATACAAACTATAA
>NC_090727.1:131925128-131955128 GCF_036898095.1 Palaemon carinicauda | reverse complement strand
TACAAGATATAATAATAGCACACACACATAAGAGAGACCGAGAAACTACAATCATAAGTATGACGTACAATAATCACTTGGGTGCGCAAAACGAGAGAGAGAGAGAGATGAGAGAGAGAGAGAGAGAGAGAGGTACAATCAGATATACAAGATATAATAATAGCACACACACATAAGAGAGACCGAGAAACTACAATCATAAGTATGACGTACAATAAATCACTTGGGTGCGCAAAAACGAGAGAGAGAGAGGAGAGAGGAGAGAGAGGAAGAGAGAGAGAGAGAGAGAGCAGGAAACTCATTGATTAGAACTTCAATTCACAAATGAAGTCACTTTCGGCCTAACCCTCACCAACACCCACCAACCACGCCTGTGTTTCGCCAACATCGTCATCACCACCCTCCATCACCAACACTACGTTACTCACCAAGTCACGACTAAACCCAAAGAGATCACATATCAACACTCACCTGGAAAGGAAAAAAAATCATTAGTGATATTAATATTATAAGAAATTTTCATCTTAATTTATTATAAACGGTTGAAGTAGTAGGCTAATATTAAGACATTTCTAAAATATTCATATGAAATAATATTTACCAATACCGTGTATAGTTAACATGAAAATGAGCATAAAAATATAAACGAATATGAGCATAAAAATATAAACATGAATATGAACATAAATATATAAACATGATTATGAGCATAAAAATATAAACATGAATATGAGCATAAAAATATAAATATGAATATGAGCATAAAAATATAAACATGAAAATGAGCAGAAAAATATAAACGAATATGAGCATAAAAATATAAACATGAATATGAGCATAAAAATATAAACATGAATATGAGCATAAAAATATAAACATGAATATGAGCATAAAAATATAAACATGAAAATGAGTAGAAAAATAAACGAATATGAGCATAAAAATATAAACATGAATATGAGCATAAAAATATAAACATGATTATGAGCATAAAAATATAAACATGAAAATGAGCATAAAAATATAAACTTGAATATGAACATAAAAATATAAACATAAATGAGCATAAAAATATAAACATGAAAATGAGCATAAAATAAAAATATAAACATGAAAATGAGCATAAAAATATAAACATGAAAATGAGCATAAAAATATAAACATGAAAATGAGTATAAAAATATGAAAATGAATATGAGCATAAAAATATAAACATGAAAATGAGCATAAAAATATAAACATGAAAATGAGCATAAAAATATAAACATGGATATGAGCATAATAATATAAACATGAAAATGAGCATAAAAATATAAACATGAAAATGAGCATAAAAATATAAACATGAATAAGATAAAAATAGCCTAAATTCCAAACACACACCAACTGACCTGAGACATGTTTATCTTTCTACCAGAATAAACGTTTAATCGACCCAGAATCAGAGATTTCTAAAATATTCATGATAAGAAATGATATTTACCAATACAGTGCATAGTAAACGTACGGAAATAAACACAAAAAATGCAAACGTGAAGTATAAGATAAACACTGTGGCTTAAATTCCAATTAATTCACACCAACTGATCTATTGATTTAGAGGGTGTCAGAAAACTGTTTATAACAAATAGTTTCACAAACTTAATTTCGTCGATAATCAAGATGATTTAAATTCACGAGTAATCAAATCAATACTTTAAAACAACATTTCCACCAAGATGTTGATATTTAGTCAAAAAAAAAAAAATTAATTATTACAGATATTTGAACAGACTTGCAAACCGTCTGGGGAAAAAAAATTAACTTTAGCTAAAATTACCAAAAGGCTGAGAGGTATTAAGACTTCAAAATTACTTTAAATCAAGATATCTTAACTACGATTTTAACAGCAAAGTTACAACAAAATCTACAAAATAAGATTAACTTTATTACCATAACAAAATCTAAAGTAAGAAAGATATAAAGGTGATGACTTATGTTATAAGTTATTGTATGTTAAAGTATCTCGTTCCAAAATACTGTTATATTCAAAATTGTATATTACAGAAGGAACCGCTAAAATTCTGTTTAAATTACTATTCACAAACATCTTTACCTTACTAAACCTATCATCCTCTTTATAGTTTCCAGATATATTTTTACCTCACTAAAACTATCATTCATGTTATTAAATATATTTTTACCTCATTAAAACTTTCATTCATGTTATTAAACATATTTTTATCTCATTAAAACTATCACTCATGTTATTAAATACATTTTACCCCACTAAAACTATCATTCATGTTACTACAAGCTAAGCTGCAACCATAGCTGGATAAGGCTATATTCTAGAAGCCCTTCTAATTTGAAAAGCTAAATCCTAAAAGGTCAATATTAGAAAAAAATCTTTTAGTTCTACTGGTGACTAAACCTGGTTAAGTCCTAAATGCCTCAATGATGTCAAAAATAGACAATTCCTGGACAACCGCTTTACAAACCCCCAAGTAATGCAAATGTTTACAAAGATACAGAATTATTAAGTTTTAAAACTCATTTCTCGACCCATTTCAATTTGTTTTTCATCGGTCCATCATAATTTTCATTTATCATTCGAGGGGAGGGGGGGGGGGGTAATATTGTCCTCTTGGAAGTATATCCTTCTCACGTATCTTGTGTTCAGCCCTCAGGGAGGTCCTTCTTGCCTAGCGTGGCATCCATTCATTTTCCCGTTTTGAAGATTGTCATCCATACTCCTCCATTCATTGTTTTTCATTAATTCTAAGATTGAGTTCTTATACGAATGCGTCAAAACAGCTTCCCCTCTTCTCCTGCCTCCATTCCCCTCGTGTTCTACCCTCAGGCAGGTCCTCACTTGCAGTAGAAATCATCCGACCCCTTTTTAGATTTATTTGTCTTCCCACCATCACATGCATGAGATCAAGATAACAGTCCCTACCATTATAGTCCTTTGGGACAAAGAACGCTATTATCTCTCATAACTCGCTATATATTCCTTTGGTATAAACTTTATTTCATCAAAAATGACTCGAGTACTTTCTGCTTTGTCTTTAGTTCAAAATCCTCAAGTAATTCATTCCATGCCATTTTATCTATTCATTTGACTAAGTTTTATAAAATATCCTCATATAGTTTTTCCAGATTACGTTTACATGATTAAACCTCATCTTCGTGAGCTTCCCTAAATATATAGTAAAACGACTTGAACTAGATCCTCTATTCCAAAATTCCCTTTAGAAATTCTCTTCTGATTAACCATTCCAAAGTTATAAGGAAAACAATTCCAGCCATTCCAGAGTTATAAGAATGACAATTCCAACCATTCCAGTTATAAATCTAACAATTCCAACAATTCCAAAGTTATAAGGATGACAATACTACCCATTCCAAAGTTATAAGGATGAGAATTCCAACCATTTCAAAGTTATGAGGAAAACAATTCCAGCCATTCCAGAGTTATAAGAATGACAATTCAAACCATTCCAGAGTTATAAATCTAACAATTCCAACCATTCCAAAATTGTAAGGATGACAATTCCAACCATTCCTGAATTATAAATAACAATTCCAACCATTCCAAAATTATAAGGACGACAATACCACCCATTCCAAAGTTATAAGGATGAGAATTCCAACCATTCCAAAGTTATAAGGACAACAATTCCAAAGTTATTAGGATAACAATGTCCTTATCAAAGGAGTTGCAAAGAGCTTTATTTCAGCCATTCAGGAGGACAAGGAACTTTATTTCAGCTCCTACAAAACAGAAAGAGCCTCTCTCTCTCTCTCTCTCTCTCTCTCTCTCTCTCTCTCAAAGAACAGGAAATGCAGGACCTCCTATACATTTGCATATCTTAACCAGGCATTAACATCACACTGTTCGGTTGTGAAGTCTATTCCGCTGTACCAAGATGTGACCATTTATTGTATCTCTCTCTCTCTCTCTCTCTCTCTCCTCTCTCTCTCCACCACAACACATCTCATTCTATCTCATCCCATTCCATCGAAAGTTGGCCGGGTCCGGAAGAGGGGGGAGGGGGGGGGGGGGGGAGGGGGACCCCGTTGCCATGGTATTATTGATGACTTGAAAATGAAGTGAAATCCCATCCCCTATTCGGTGTCTCTCTCTCTCTCTTTCTCTCTCGCCCTTTCTCCATACACTATACGTATTACACATATACTTAGCATATTTAGGTGGAGAGAGAGAGAGAGAGAGAGGAGAGAGAGAGAGAGAGAGAGCTGAACTAAGTTTTGACGCAAAGGGCCTCGGTTAGATTTCGCCAGTCGTCTCTATCTTGAGCTTTTATGAATGAGTGCTACCACTATATATATATATATATATGTGTGTGTGTGTGTGTATATATATACATATATACATATATATATATATATATATATATATATATAGAGAGAGAGAGAGAGAGAGAGAGAGAGAGAGAGAGAAATATCAATTCTATTTAACATACACTTCCCATTCTTTTAGAATTTGCCTTTCTCTTGCATTTGTGCAATAACCGAGTTCTCCACACCAACTGCCGAGCAATAATTAAATTCAGCTAAATTCCGCATAACATGACGCACAATGGGAGGACTGCAAAATGCAGAGCACTGGGTTACTATGAGGATATACCGGGTTGAAACTCTCACATCCACATGCTGCCCTGCTCATTACTTCATTAATACATGCAACGCTCAAAATGCTTTTACTCATTCATTTTTTCTTCTTCCTCTTCTTTATCAGCTTGTGTGTGTTTATGCATGTGTGTACATAGTATGGAAAGATAGGGTCATGTAACGATAAACCAGATTCTGAATAAATGAAAACTTTATCAAAGTAATCTAAATTATACTGAATGAAAAACTGAATAGAAGTAATTGAAAATGCTGAAGAACAAATATGTGAAAATAATCTAAATTCTAAAGAATGAATCACTGAAAATTATGTAAATTCTAAAGAATGAAAAACTGAATCAAAGTAATCTAAATTCTAACGAATGAAAAACTGAAAGTAATCTAAATTCTAAAGAATATAAAACTGAAAGTAATCTAAATTCTAAATATGAAACTGAAAGTAATCTAAATTCTGACGAATGAAAAACTGAAAGTAATCTAAATTCTGACGAATGAAAAACTGAAAGTAATCTAAATTCTAAAGAATATAAAACAAAGTAATCTAAATTCTAAAGATTGGAAAACTGAAAGTATTCTATATTCTAAAGAATGGAAAACTGAAAGTATTTTATATTCTAAAGAATGGAAAACTGAACCAAAGTAATGTAAATTCTAAAGAATGAAAAACTGAATCAAAGTAATCTATATTCTAATGAATAAAAAACAATCAAAGTAATCTAAATTTTACTGAATGAAAAACTGAAAAGTAGTATTTCAAAATGCTGAAGAACGAAAATGTGAAAATAATCTAAATTCTAAGGAATGAAACACTGAAAGTAATCTAAACTCTAAAGAATGAAAAACAATCAAAATATTCTAAATTCTAATGAATGAAAAACTGGAAATACTAAAGAATGAAAAACTGAATCAAAATATTCTAAATTAAAACTAAAAGTAATCTAAATTCTAAAGAATGAAAAACTGAGAAAATTAATCCGTTGAGAGCGTCCAAGTCAGGGAAGGCAGCATCTACTGTGTTCCCCTTTGTGATCACACACAGATTTTCAACCTGAACATACATAATTTCTACTGATTATTCAAACCAAGACGTGTGGCATCAAACCTTCCTCAGACACTCGTCTACTCGGTAAACTACCACAGCTACGCTTAATTCTGTTGACTCTCACATATGGTTTTTATATTTAGTGAAGCTTGCTGGGATATTATCTGTTATTTGGTTTACTAATATCTTTTAAGAATATTATAATGATTTAAAAATATTAAAAACAGGAATATACACCCAACACATTCCAAAATCAAACCATTGTTCTCTAGTCCTGGGTAGTGCCATAGAGTTCTCTTGCTTGAGGGTACACTCGGGTACACTATTCTATCTAATTTCTCTTCCTCTTATTTTGTTAATGTATTGATAGTTTATACAGGAAATATTTATTTTAATGTTGGTACTGTCCTTAAACTATTTTATTTTACCTTATTTCCTTTCCTCACTGGTCTATTTTCCCTGTTGGGGCCCCTGGGCTTATAGCATCCTGCTTTTCTAACTAGGGATATAGCTTAGCAAGTAATAATAATAATAAGAAAAGCATGACGATCATTATTCGGAAGTGTAGCCACACCCACGAAAAAAGGTTCGTTCTGGAACAAAAGCATCAATTGCCTTCATTTTCCAAGACTGAGATTTATCACCTGTGGAGAGAGAGAGAGAGAGAGAGAGAGAGAGAGAGAGAGAGGAGAGAGAGGAGAGAGAGAGAGAGAGAGAGAACTACCCTTTAAATTCGTTACAATATTACTTTATGCGACCATGGTACAAAAGACTCCATCTCCATTTTCCAAGACTAAAATTTATCACCTGTATCGAGAGAGAGAGAGAGAGAGAGAGAGAGAGAGAGAGAGAGAGAAAGGGTACGTTTTAAATTCGTTAGAATATTACTTTATGGGACCAATCTCAGTTTCTCCAATCCACCCAGAGAGACAGGAACGTCCTTTCCTTACCTGCCACGCTCATCAAGGTGAGTAGTCTTATGGAGACTGACAAAAACAAAACAGGCTTCGGTGGTTTGTATTACAATATAGGAGTAGATTGAAGCATAAGTTTTATATATATATATATATATATATATAGATATGCATATATATACATATATATAGATATACATATATATAAATATATAGATATAAATATATATATCTATATATAGATATAAATATATATATTTATATATAGATATACATATATATAAATATATAGATATAAATATATATATTTATATATTTATATATATATATAAATATATATATATATATATATATATGTGTGTGTGTGTGTGTGTGGACCAAATACACACAAAAATGTAATTGTCAATACTTTATGGCGTCTTTTATATCAATTTATCCATGTCTGAATAAGATTGAGTGGGTTTCTGTTCTATGAACTGGAGTAAAATGAATAACTACCGGCTTAGAAAAGAAAAACTATAATAGTTCTTTTTATCACTTATTTTCATATATATTTACATTTCCCGCATTTTTCGACATATGTTAACATCTCCTATTCTGTCTTATTTCAGTTCCTTTTGTTATTTTGAAGTTTTTATGGTTTAAATATGAAAGATTTATTATAAAGTTGTTATTCTTAAACATCTATTTTAGTTTATTTCTATATTTCATTTCCTGACTGACTATTTTCCATGTTGGAGCCCTTGGGCTTATAGCATCATGCTTTTCCCCCTAGGGCTGTAGCTTAACTGGTAATAATAATAATAATATCATCATTTGGTGCAGTTATTACGATACCAGTAGTGCTAGCATTAGAAATAGTATTATTGAACTATTTTCACCATTACAATTACTAATACTATAGTGATAAAAGTAACAAAATCAGTCTTAATGACCTACAACAGGCGAAACTGATCAAAATATTACCTGGCAGAACGAGTGGGAAATGAACTTTTGGATAAATGCTGAGTACAAATTACCGGTAAAAAAATCAAGTACAACCTAAGTAAAAAACTACTACGTTAAGAATCAAGGTTGAATGTGTGTGTGTGTGTGTGTGTGTGTTTGGAGAATCAAGAATAACTCGAGATGAGAAGAAATCCCTAGGAGAATTCTTGGCACATATCACCAACTTCCGACAACATAACGGATGCTGCTGTGTGCGCGAAAGTAACAGTGTTCTATGTATAGTTACGAAGATGTGTGTCTTGAAGAAACACACACGCCTGAAGGATAATATACACACTGCTGTAACATTCCTCTTTGCATATTAGTGTATTTAAATTATTGGTATAATATAGTTTTGATACCGAACCTAGGGAAATGCCATACCGTTTCATTTAGAATCTCTCTCTCTCTCTCTCTCTCTCTCTCTCTCTCTCTCTGGGCAAAGGAATACCGTACTGAGAAATGAAATTGATAACGCTCTAGTATATGACATTGATAAGTTTCTCTCTCTCTCTCTCTCTCTCTCTCTCTGACACCCACACCCTGTATATATAAGTATAGGCCAGTCTCCACCGTCTACTAGACAGCTTAAAGGAACGTTTTATACAAAGCACACCATTTCCGTACAAAGTAAAACTTTTATAGCAAATACACAGCAAAAGTACTCAACTAAGCCAATAACAAAAGTATACAAGAGGTATATTAGAAACCGTTGCTGGAGCAGATGTGTGAATTAACACATGGTACAAGAGCACACACACACACACATACACACACACACACACAAACAGAACATTCCATTTCTCTTAATCAAGAAAACGAAAGCCTAGGGCAATCAATATCAGCAATTTTCGTTTCGGGGTGTTCATAAAGCAGAGAGGACAAAGAGGGGGGAGGGGGGAGGGGGGGGAGGGTGGGGAAGGCGTTGGATTCGGGGTGAACAACCCCTCTACACACAAGGGCGACGGAAGAGGGGAAGTATCGCGAGGGGTGAGGGTAGAGGGGGAAAAATTATGGTGGGGATATAGGGGGGCTTCGTCTAAAGGGGAAACCTGCTGTATCTCCAGCTACTCTAATGACAGAACGCGTGCGCGTGCGCACTACGGAACTATGCATACATACACACGTACAAGCCAGGAAGAAATTAGGAGACTGAATAGGTTCTTGAGTTCACAACCTTCACAGAGAGAGAGAGAGAGAGAGAGAGAGGGGGAAGAGAGAGAGAGAGAGAGAGAGAGAGAGAGAATGCAGATGAACTGAAATAAGTTATCCAGTGTGAAGCCTAGAGAGAGAGAGAGAGAGAGAGAGAGATTCGCCAATAGACTACAGAGAAATATTCGTCTATGGACTACAGAGAGAGAGAGAGAGAGAAAGAGAGAGAGAGAAAGAGAGAGAGAGAGTCGCCAATAGACTACAGAGAAATATTCGTCAATGGACTACAGAGAGAGAGAGAGAGAGAGAGAGAGAGAGAGAGATTCACCTATAGACCACAGAGAAATATTCGTCTATGGACTACAGAGAGAGAGAGAGAGAGAGAGAGAGAGAGAGAAGGAATGCAGATGAACTGAAATAAGTTATCCAGTGTGAAGCCTAGAGAGAGAGAGAGAGAGAGAGAGAGAAAGAGAGAGAGAGAGAGAGAGTCGCCAATAGACTACAGAGAAATATTCGTCAATGGACTACAGAGAGAGAGAGAGAGAGAGAGAGAGAGAGAGATTCACCTATAGACCACAGAGAAATATTCGTCTATGGACTACAGAGAGAGAGAGAGAGAGAGAGAGAGAGAGAGAGAGAATTTTAGCAGCAGGACCCAGCTATGGTACAAACTCATAAAAGGGGAGAGAGAGAGAATGAGAGAGTGAGTGAGATTACGTCCCCTGATCTACTTCGCAGGGAAAAAAAATCAATAATCCCGATAGCACTACCACCACAACTACAGCAACAGCAGCAGTAGCAGTAGCAGCTATTGGCCCTACTACTACTATGGCTACTACCAATACTACAACTACTACAGCACGACTGCTAAACTGGGGCTATGGAGTGACGGACGTAATTTCTACAGTGCTTCCACTGGATTTAGCGGCGAGGGGGATGTGGACGCCAGTCACTCAATGGTTTTTAAAACGAAATATTAAAGTTATGAATAATTCCCCAAAAGAGAAATATTTTGGGTTTAGTTGTTGATATGGCCTATTTTTTCTTGTATTCGCCTTTATTAGGGGGAAAGGCTTATCACTATTATTATTATTACATGCTAATCTACAACCCTAGTTGGATAAGCAGGATGCTATAAAGAAAAGGGGCTCTATACGGAAAATATCCCAACGAGGAAAGGAAATTAGGAAAGAAGAAGAAGAAGAAGAAGAAGAAGAAGAAATCAGTAGAGAAATATCTTGGCTCCTCAGTACATTGTCAATTTAGTTCTTAAATAAGAAACTGCTTTTCCAACTAGGGTTATAGTAGTAGTAGCAGTAATAATAATAATAATAATAATAATAATAGTAAAAAACCCGATACTTCAATAAATCAACATTAAAACAAGAAAGAAATATTTGGTTATTTAAAAAACTATCCGAAAGCTATTCCGTCCCTCCTACCACAGGTATGTTGCGCGAATTCTCTTCTATCTATTTCCCCTTTTATTTCTACAATCTTCACTTTCTACAGAGGCGAAGGGTCTTTCGTTCCCCTTAAAGGGTAAGACCTTGCAATTTTTCATCCTGACTTTAATAATGAAACTGGTTTACTTCGTTAATCTTTAAAAAACAAAAATGATGTTTTAAGAAAATCTAACCTCAAGGTGCTTCACCAACAACAAAAGCAGCCTGTTCTAATCAACTGCAGGACAAAGGCCTCAGACATATCCTTAGTCATGTCTAGGGTTTAGCTATTTTACATCACCTCAATGGCCACTGCGGATTGATGATGGTGAGAGACTTTAGTCTGATCGCTCACAGCAAACCAACCTAATATGGGTGGCTCTGACAAGCACAGCTTTGCTGATCATGGCAATACACTAAACCAGGTTAAGGTATCCCCACTCAAATTGCCCTCTTAAATAAATAACACCGCCCTCTCAATATGCTTCCCAAAATCGGTTTCTAAATAAACAATTCAAGCTGCTTCACCAAACTGGCCTCTCATTATACTTAACCAAATCTGGTTTCTAAATGAAGAATGAAGAAATGAAAATAATCAGACTTTACTTTTTTTAACTGACCCACTAGATAAATATATAAATAAAACCGCCCACTCCATCTGCTTCACCAAATCAGTTTCTAAATAAACAACTCAAGCTGCTTCACCAAACTGGCCTCTCATTATACTTCACCAAATTAGGTTCCTAAATAAAGAATTCAAGGTGCCTCAAAAGAAATAAAATAATCAAAAGGGTTTTTTAAAACTGACCCAGTAGACTGCATCCAGCAACCACCAGCAAGTTAAAGACCAAGCAAAATACGAAGCAGACAATTTTCTCCATAATATTTTTCCCCTTTCTTCCCCTTTCGAGAAACAAAACGCCATGCGCGCACGCAAGAGATCTCAGTAATTCCCCTTTATCAAACAAGGGGAAAGAAAGCCATTGTTTCCCCGCTGCTTCTGTTCCTCCTCATTCTTCTTCTGCTTCTTATTCGTTTCCCCTCAGAACATGGAAAGCTTTCCCCCTCTCCTCTTTCTCTTCCTTCCCAGCCTTGCCCTTTAAACGATCTTCATCTTGCGCACACACACACACACACACACACACACACTCTCCCTGACATTATCTCGCCAGTGATGTTAGTAATGATTGTGTCTATCAGCTGTATGATCACACGAGGAATTCTATCAAATGACTAACTGGATTCATAATGGATCCTATTTCTAGAAGGATTCATACTGGATCCTATTTCTAGATTGTGGAGACAGAAGATTCATAAAGTACAACTAGATTAATAATGGATCCTATTTCTAGATAGATTCATACTGGATCCTATTTCTAGATTGTGGAGACAGAAGATTCATAAAGTACAACTAGATTCATAATGGATCCTATTTCTAGATAGATTCATAATGGATCCTATTTCTAGATTGTGGAGACAGAAGATTCATAAAGTACAACTAGATTTATAATGGATCCTATTTCTAGATAGATTCATACTGGATCCTATTTTTAGATTGTGGAAATAGAAGATTCATAAAGTACAACTAGATTCATAATGGATCCTATTTCTAGATTGTGGACACAGCAAATTCACTAGAAATACAACTAGATTCAAATGGATACTATTCCTAGATTGTAGTGACCGCAGATTTACATAACATACTAGGTTAAAAATAGATACCATTTATAGAATGTGGAAACAGCAAAATCACTAGAAATACAACTAGATTCAAAATGGATACTATTTCTAGATTGTAGTGACATCAGATTTACATGACATAATAGGTTAAAAATAGATACTATTTCTACAATGTGGACACAGCAAAATCACGAGAAATACAACTAGATTCAAAATAGATACTATTTCTTGATTGTGGACACGACGAATCCATTAGAAATACATCAACACAAATACAAATATCAACTTTGTTATGATTTATATAACGCATAAACATCAGTTATTCTATAAACTGAAAAGAAACTGTACACACAAATTTCTCACTAGAGATTCAAAGGAGTATTCTAATGTTAATTCGAAGGAGACGCAGCCTCAAAATCAGGGGAGAATTCCCTTTCCAGACCTTTCCAGAAAGGGGAAGGGATAGTGAAGTTCCATGATCAACCCCCCCCCCCCCACTTCCCCTTAACACGCCCATGCTTCTTAAGGAGGCTAGCCACAAAGATGAGATATACTGGGAGTCAAAGTAAGGAAAATCCTTACTCATATGGTGTACAGTATAATGAAGCTCAGCACTGATACCTTGTCATAAAATCTACTTTGTTTCTATAGTGCCATAGCCTCTGTACCATGGTCTTCCACTGTCTTGGGGTACAGGTCTCTTGCTTGAGGGTACACTAGGTCATATTGTTCTCTTGTTTCTCTTCGTCTTTTTATTTGGAAGTTTTATAGTTTATATATGGAAGATTTATTTTAATGTTGTTATTGTTCTTGAACTTCTCTTTTAGTTCATTTCCTTTCTTCGCTGAGCTATTTACCCTGTTGGGGCCCTTGGGATTATAGCATTCTGCTTTTCCAACTAGAGTTACAACTTGGAAAATAATAATAATAATAATAATAATAATAATAATAATAATATACGGGAAAATGGGCAGAGGAAAACAAATGCGTATAAAGGAATAACAAAGGAAGTGAAGGGATTAATCTATGACATTTCACGCACCTTTAACCTTCTCTTTACAATACTGGTTTCTAATAAACATGAAATTAATCTATTAAAAATACCTCAGCACAAAAAGAGAAATACTTAAGCTGACGAATAAAATAGTAGATCTGACTTTATATTAAGGACAATATTCCCTAAGCATTACTGCTATAATCATGCTGTACTCAAAATCTCACGACCTTATACTCCAGCTCTCATTGTGCCTTGTTTGAAACTCACAGATGAAAGGAGTTTGAAAAGACAAACGAACTCAAAATGGTATGTTGGTAAAAATGTAACGATAGTAACAAAAGGTTTATCTAGATCACGTCATGTTAAATAATTCATTCATATACAAATCAAAGATTTCAAATGGAGAGAGAGAGAGAGAGAGAGAGAGAGAGAGAGAGAGAGAGAAATTTCAAATAGATATACAATTATATTGAGAGCCTATAGTCTATTTAAGATAAACAGTATAAATTATCAGACATCTAAAGTAAAGGGATAGAGAGAGAATCAATATAAATAAGAAAGACATCAAAGTAGAGAGATAGAGAGAGAGAGAGAGAGAGAGAGAGAGAGAGAGACTATAGTCTATATAAGAAAAATGTATAAATGAAGACATCTAAGGTAAAGGGATAGAGAGAATCAATCTACAAAAGAAAGGCATCAAATGAGAGAGAGAGAGAGAGAGAGGAGAGAGAGAGAGACTATAGTCTATGTAAGAAAAAACGTATAAATGAAGACATCTAAAGTAAAGGGATAGAGAGAGAATCAATCTACATAAGAAAGACATCAAAGTATAGAGAGAGAGAGAGAGAGAGAGAGAGAGAGAGAGAGAGAGACTATAGCCTATATAAGAAAAACGTATAAATGAAGACATCTAAAATAAAGGGATAGAGAGAGAATCAATCTAAATAAGAAAGACATCAAAGGAGAGAGAGAGAGAGAGAGAGAGAGAGAGAGAGAGACTATAGTCTAAATGAGAAAAACGTCTAAATGAGCAGACATCTAAAGTAAAGGGATAGAGAGAGAATCAATCTAAATAAGAAAGACATCAAAGGAGAGAGAGAGAGAGAGAGAGAGAGAGAGACGCCATTTGCTCACCACATCCAAGCACGCATGCGCGTTCCAATCGGAACGCCCAAAACCCATCTAAACTATACCGGAGGGGGTTTCCCCACTAACTCTGTTCAGAACCAAGCCAGTTCGGGAATAATTGCGTCATTTTTTTTTTTTAATTCATTACGTGTGACGGGGAAGGGTGCGAAGTGCGCAGGTGTTGAACATTAGCAAAGCGTTTGCTACGACAAAATTCACATAGATTAGATCATTGATAATCACCCCCGGTAGTTTTCTCACCGTTACAATGAAAGATATAGAGTAGTTGATTTAGAGAGAGAGAGAGAGAGAGAGAGAGAGAGAATCTACAATCAGATGTAATGGAAGAGGTGTAACAACAGAATGAGAAACAGAGATAGAATCTACAAATGTATGTAATGTATGAGGTATAATAGAATATGAAAGAGAAAGAGAGAATTCAACTGTTAGATGTAATGTATGAGGTATAAAAATAGCGAAAGAGAGAGAGAGAGAGAGAGAGAGAGAGAGAGAGAGAGAATCTACAATCAGATGTAATGTAAGAGGTATAACAATAGCATGAGAGAAAGAAAGAGATACAACCTATAATTAAGTATTGTATAAGGTATAACAGCATCTATGAGAGAGAGAGAGAGAGAGAGAGAGAGAGAGGAGATTCTATTATCAGATGTAACGTATGAGGTATAACAATAGCATATGAGAGAAAAATAAAGAGAGAGAGAGGGAGAGAGACTCTACAATAAGATCTAATGTATGAAGTATAACAACAGCATATGAGAGAGAGAGAGAGAGAGAGAGAGAGAGAGAGAGAGCTAGCTTTGTCTACCATATCAAAAGTAGCGGCTGTTGCAAATCAAAAGAGGGGGAAAGATAGCGAAGCATATGGCCATGTGGATCTACAAGAACATTATAAAAGCACGAATATATATATATATACCCCACCTAGGATGGTACATCCACCCATGCAACCCCCATTTGCAACAAAAGCAAAGGGTCAAGCCGAGCATTTGCTCTCATTCTCAGTGGCTTGGTGGGGACAGAGAAGGGATGTTCAACTAAATCGTTCTCCATATTTTAATGTCCTGTTTGGGGTTTAAGGAGATTTTCTAAAAAAAAAAAAAAAAAAAAAAAAAAAAAAAAAAAAAAAAAAAAAAAAAACCCTCATCCCTGGATTATGACTGGTATCCATCTGTCAAAGGCATCTCTATTTATCCAGGAAAACCATCCATATTTGAACAATCCTATTGATCCAAGGCAAGTATTCATCATACTACTACATTTCCATATTGCAATGACCTTCCTAGTCGGGTAGTTGAATCTGTAGAACTTTAAAAGTTGAACCTTGCAACAAATGATATGTTGAACAGGCTGACATAAATTTTTTTTAGTTAATATATAAAGTATCTGTTTTGATGTTAAATGTTTTAAAATATGTTATTTTAATTGTTCATTATTTCTCATATAGTCTATTCATTTCCTTTCCTCACTGGGATACTATTTTTCCCTGGGCTTATAGCAGCTTGCTTTTCCAACTAGGGTTGTAGCTTAACTACTACTACTACTACTACTACTAATAATAATAATAATAATAATAAATAAATTAATTAATAATGGGAAGAATTGTTTTCTTAAAATCAAAAATTAATTTTAAAACGCATCCATCTTGAAAATAAATATACTCTTCCATAAAAAAAATCCCCCCAAATTAACCAATTATCCACGAATAGTATCAATATGAAAAGGCCACGTCCAAGAAAAAACTGTATTACTTTTTAAGAAAATTTTCCTTATTTAGTCATGAGTAGTCAATTTAATCCAGGAAAACTAATATATCTATATATATATATATATATATATATATAAATAACAGCCATATATATCCAAGAAACAACATATCAGGCAAATTCAGGAAAAAGTATCCGTTTGACCTAGAGAAATATCCATATTCCTCACGGAAATCAAGCAAGTGATACAGCTATGACCTTCCAATCATGATTATCTAGAGAGTTGTGCATCAATTGATTGCTAAAAGAACCCGAAAAGATAGATTGATAAAGATTACAAAAGGAAAAGTGGCTGGACTAAGCAATTCAGAATCATGAGCAGCAAAAATTTCATTCCAAAAATTTATTTAATGGTAATTCATAACTAATCATACTCACATATTAGGAAAAGGCATATATGAATTAGTTCTAAAAAAATTTAAAAGCTAAAAAGGATTAAATTTTAAAACATCGTTACAAATGGCAGATAAGGAAGGCACAATCATTAAAAAAAAATTAACATTTAAAAATCAAATATTTGACAATTGAAATCACATGTGACGACGTTATAAAGGTAAAAAATAGCCAAGCTACCCCAGCAGCTATTACAACAATTGCAAATCCCCAGTAACTGGACGACGAACGCTGTTTAAATATAAGGGATATAAATGCACCCCTTCCCCCTTTAAACATAAAGGGATATACACCACCCCCCTCCCCCTTTTTTCACAAATAACCAAGAGGGGCAGGGGGACTGATGGCGGTGGAGTCCAAGCATGCAATGCTGCGGCATAAACACGAAAACGGCACACTTTATTGATCACAGGAGAGGGGGGAGGGGGAGGAGGAGGGGGGGGGGAGAGGGGGAGAACTATGGAAATATGGTAGTAGTGAAAACCCATTGTCGCTTTTTCCAGGAGCTAAAAGGGGAGGCGGTTACTGCTAACCGATTTACCAGTAGGTGCTATATTGCTATGCTAGATGAAGTCTCAAATAAGACGAGGAGTATAAAATATAGTTAATGTATTCGAAAATAGTATAAACGAACTGTGATATAGCGGAGAGGCCCCTACTAGAATACAGGTCCCCTCCCAAAATAGAATACAGGGACACGCCAATTAGACGATAGAATACAGAGCTTTCATAAAATAGAATATAGAGCCGCCCCTTAAAACCGGAATACAGAGGACCCCCTGAATAGAATACAGAGCCGTCCCCAAATAGAACAGAGGGCCCCCTGAATAGAATACAGAGCCGTCCCCAAATAGAACAGAGGCTCCCCTGAATAGAATACAGAGCGGCTAATACCCCCAAAATAGAATAGAGAGCCAACCTTCACATTAGAATTAGAGAGCCGGGCCCAAATAGAATAGAGCCCCCCTGAATAGAATACAAAGCCCCTTACTCAAATAGAATAGAAGCCCTTATATAGAATACACTCCCCAAAATAGAATACAGAGCCACCCACCCCAAAATTAAATACAGAGCCCCTCTTCCAAATAGAATACAGAGCCCCTCTTCCAAATAGAATACAGAGCCCCTCTTCCAAATAGAATACAGAGCCGCTCTCCCAAATAGAATAGAGATCCGAAATCTTTCCCAAAATCGACGAAACCGATTAGCCGAATGTGAAAATGGCTTGGCATTAAAATACAAAAACAAACCTTGCTAAAAATGTACCAGAATTTCCCGTACATTACCTGACAACCCTTTAGAAGAGAATCCGGTCATCCTAAAATTAAATAAAACCTGTTAAAAATACCAGAACATTGTCTGCAACTGGGGAGCTTCGTGTACAAATGCAGTCATATTAAAAGAATTTACGGAGTGTCACAACTGTAACTGGCAGCATTTGATGCTAATATATTTTTTTCAGCCTTACAAAATGATATAACAAAATTACCGAATATATAATCTTTGAAATGGTAATTTACTCAGTTTAATAAATTGACTGCTATAAAAATAATAACAACAAAAACAACAGCAATATTTCACCATAGCACCCTCCTTTAGGCAGGTTTGATTATTATTATTATTATTACTATTATTACTTGCTTACTTACTGATTGAAGATAATGACCAATAGAATATGGCTTATAAAATTGCCTAATAATAATAGGAATAATATTAAATAATAATAATAATACATTTAAAAAAGACAAAGTTCACCATTTCTCAATTACTGTTTTTCACCTGACTTTTCCAACCATTCCCTTTCTTTAAAAGACACCTCCCCCAACAACTTTTTTCCAGCCCACTGCCTATTCAAGTTCCAGGTCAGAACTAAATTAGGTTTTACAATAAAATCAAAATAAACTCTCATCAGCTTCATAGAAAACTGCCACAAGAGAAAAACCATACCACTCGTTAAAACAGGCTTGGAAGGAAACTGAATGGTACATGAATGTCTTAATATGGCTCTTGGCTTTCCATTTTATGAACAAGCTTTCGAAATCAACACTCCGTATAAAGTAGCTTGGTGAATAGTGACGATATGTAAATTGATTTTAAGCGTTGTTGTTGTTGTTGTTATCATTATTATTACTAGACAAACTACAACCCTAGTTGGAAAAGCAGGATGTTATAAGCCAAAGCAAGAAAACTAACCATGGTACAGGGGCTATGTAAGATTATTTGATTTTGAGTTGCTTACCATAGCTAAAGTCTCTCTTTTACCCTTACCAAGTGAAAAGTAGCCACTGAAGAATAACATTGAAAACTAAGTATTATTGGAGACAGACAATAGCTGCTCCACTCTTACAATAAGGATAGTATCTCGTGTGTATTATTCATAAAGATCCGAGAACACATGGACGATGTATTAATAAAATAACAATGACAAAACTACAAGTAATTTAGCCATTGCTACGACTACCTTTCATAAAATGGAATGGAAAGCTATGTTATTTTTTTTTCAAAATACATTAAATTTTTTTCAAAATAAAAGGTCTTTATGTCTTCCCCAAAATTCCAATCAAGACTGGCTCTGAGAGAACAATACTATCATCTAGAACAACTACAAATGCAGCCGTTTCTAGTCCAACGTAGGACAAAGACATCGGACTTGTCCTTATTCATTTCAGGGGTATGGCCAGTTTACATCACCATAATGGCCACTGGAGAAGGGCAATTGTGGATTTTATTCGATGTGATCGCTCACAGCAAACCAACCTAGTATGGATGCCCCTGACTAGTACAGCTTTTCTGATCATGGCGACACACAAACACTTTCACCGCGTTAAACTAAAGTCAACACAAACTGTCAAAAAAAAAAACAAATGGTGATGGAGGGAGATTTTAGTCGGATCGCGCACAGCAAACCAACCTAGTACAGTGTTGCTGATCGTGACGATACACACACACACACACACACACACTTTCCCACTTTAATCAATTGAATTAAAAAAAATCAACTTTCAAAAACTGCATAAATAACCATCATACATACCATTAAAAACCACAAATACAGCAATGTATGTGAGAAAATGGCATCCGGATAAATGACGTGTGACCTTTCAAAAGATCTCCTCACCTTCACACGATAAGCTCTCGACAAAGTATTGTACCAACCGTGTTTCACACAATTGTACATAATTCCTTTTGTATATATTATGCTTGTATCTTCGCTCTTCCCTCGCACTAAAACGAACATGAAAAATCATGTCTGGTTTTTCCTCTGTAATATTGTCTGTCTTGTGAACTTGTTATGTCCTGTTGCCTTGAGGTTTTGTATATAAGGAGAGTGTTCTACAATAATATAACTCCTTTGAGTTCACAACCTTACTCGGCGCCGTCACAGTATCGAGTATCAGGAAGCGGTATTCAGCTTGTCCGATATCATCATGGTCTCCACTTGGGGTCTACCTCTCAACGTTATATTTAAATATATTCTATTTAAATTGCTTAGAGTGAACGAAGAGGTTAAAGGTAAATCTGCCTTCCAATCACGAGAAATATCTCTTAAGTACGTTCAGGATAAAGTGGGGATTTAAAGCAACTGGGAGATTTGGGTTAAGAGAACCTTAAGAGGAATTGGTATATGAGAAGACAAAAATATTCAAAACTAATTGACAGCATTCGAGGCAATTTTTTTTTTCAGCCTTACAAAATAATATCAGAAAATTACTATTCATATAATGTTTTGTTTAAAACCGTCATTTACTCAGTAACAAATTGAATTCCAAAGAAATAATAATAATATTAATAATAATAATTATAATGATAATAATAATAATAATAATTCAGTAAAAGACCCACTTTTATGCAAGTTTGAGTGAAGATAAATAAAAGGAATGGAAATATTACTAGGCAATATTCAATAAATTAAAATCCCCTAATTAAATAAAAAAATAAAGAAAAGTTTTCTTAAAAATTAATGATCTCAATTTTCCAGGAAATAGTCATAAGGGCGATACAAAAAATTTACATGAGCTATGGTAAGAAAATATATAAAGTGGATGTAGATGTCAAGCAATATGTCAGCAAACTCGTAAACATCAAACGAAAACAAACATGTAAAAACAAATAAATTCATTAGGAAACAACTTGTGAAAGAATTGTACCAATAATAGAGGCTTCAGACAAACTAACCTATGGAATTAAAAAAAAAAAAAAAAAAAAACAGGCCATTAATACTTCCAAGTGGTTTACATAGAGCCTAATTCATTTTGTCCAAATTTCTATAGAACAGGCAAGATAGTTTTTCTTTGACTATGCTGGTATTATCAGAAAATAATGTCCCGTTACTAATTGAAACTTTATTTTTCTCAAATTCATGACTCGATAAAATATGAAAAGCAAACTAAATTACACCATTACAAAAAGTTCCAATATACTTTGATGAAAATTTATGCATATATATATATATATATATATATATATATAAATTCAATAATGAAAATTGAAATCCACTTTCTCTAAAAATAAAGGTATCTAATAGGATGGTCCTACCAGTATTACGTAATGCAACAAAAAGCTTGGGGCCTTAGATAAGCTAGTTACAACTCAAGCCATGTAAGAATAATGATGGGAATAACACTATGAAGTAGAAAAGAAGCAACATAGATATGAGACCATGACAAGACAATAAATGGAGAATAAGAATAACAAAATTGGTCCCAAGATATTGTAAAAGAAGCAGGAGAAAGAAGAGAAGACGATGGATTGACGAACTAGACGCAAGTGGATGGCCATATCTGAGGCCTTTGTTCTACAGACGACTCGTAACAGCTGGTGATGATGATGGTGCTAATCAAAACAATTTATTACCATTAAGGTTTTCTGTGTACGTTCATATGGCGTCAAATAACGATAAAATGCCTACATATTTCTTATATAAAAGCACCAACGGTCAAACAAATGTGTGTGTGTGTGTGTGTGTGTGTGTGAGAGAGAGAGAGAGAGAGAGAGAGAGAGAGAGAGAGAGAACAGGAAATACCAGCATGTATTGATACCCACATCGGATACTGCACTTTCGCATATAGACAAAAGCTGTGTTAGGCAGCGGTCAAGCTAAGGTATGAGAGAGAGAGAGAGAGAGAGAGAGAGAGAGTCACGTCTGAGTTTGTATCATAACTGTTTACCCCTCACATCCTTTCCTTTTTATTTTTCACGAATGATGAGTTAGGAAAGGGAAAAAAAATAATATTTCAGAATTGGAATATTTGTAATAATGGAAATTACCAAGCCATTCTGATATTTCATACAACAGTACTAATTCTGCACCTGCTATTGACAAAAAAAAAAAAAAAAAAAAAAAAAAAGTAATATGACTCTTACTAGCAGATATAAATACTACAATATCAAAATTAACAAGTCTCCGAGAAACAGCCATTGTATAAACATTTCTTTGAAAGCCATATAAACAATCTCCCCTATATAATAAAGAGCAAGCCTCTGGCTATATCTTTCCGGTCACGACGAGCTCTCCCCTCCCTCGGGTAGGGGGGGAGAGGGGATGGAAATACCCCGGTGAGGGGAGGGGGTAGGTGTGCATATCTACATATACCTAGCAGTCATTGTTAATGGGTCGCGTGGGTATGTGAGCATATTATATTATATTATTATTATTATCATTATTATTATTATTATTATTATTATTATTATTATCACTTACTAAGCTACAACCCTAGATGAAAAATCAAGATGCTTCAAGACCAAGGGCTCCAATAGGGAAAAATAGCCCAGTGAGCAAAAGGAAATAAGGAAAAACTACAAGATAAGTTTAAGAACAATAATATTAAAATAAATCTTGCATAAACTATAAAAACAAAAAATAACAAAAGGATAAAAACTTCAAAATAACAAGAGAAAGAGAAACAAGGTAGAATAGTGTGCCCGAGTGTACCCTCAAGCATATATACGTATCTAGAAGTCATTGATGACGGATCGCGTCACTAGTAAATAGTATCAACTACTATGAATGGGCAAAATACACATTTGGCAAATCACCAATGGAAACGGGACAACGAACACACAAAAACACACATACAGACACACACACACACGCACGTACGCGCGCGCGCACAACGATGCCCAGCTAACGTCAGCATGCCTTGATGCGGCAGGGTTTCCGC
This sequence comes from Palaemon carinicauda, assembly GCF_036898095.1. Taxonomy (NCBI): domain Eukaryota; kingdom Metazoa; phylum Arthropoda; class Malacostraca; order Decapoda; family Palaemonidae; genus Palaemon; species Palaemon carinicauda. Next base: position 131,932,813 of record NC_090727.1, on the reverse strand, counting down.
TCAGCCAGCCAACCCACATATGAGGGTACCAGGATGTACTGTATACATTCCCAATCGTATCGCCACATGAAATAACAGAGTTGCCAGGTTTTCTAAATATAGAAAAGGCCAACTTCTAATCAACTAGAGTTTTAAAAGGCCAACCTATTGGTAGAAAAAGGCCAAAAGTATAGCATTTAAGGCCAATTTTTTTTTTGTTACTCAAATCCAACCGATTTCAAAAGGGCCAAATTTGAGGCTTTTGGCCTGAAAAAAGCCAACCTAGCAACCCTGACATGAATGCAACGAATAAGGAAGGAGGGGGGGAATATAGCAGGGGGGGGGGTAGGAAGGGTAGGGGTGGGGGAGGGGGGATTCAAAAGGCAGGTGGATGAGGGTGATACGCACACTACCCCTCCTCAGTTCAGATCAATTATTACTAGAGTATTTATCAAATCTGGTTATATAAGAGAGGGTCCTTTTTTATGAATTATGAAATCATGGATTTTGGGCCATATGGACCAACGCTGGTGCCGGGAAGGCCAATTCGAAAGCAAGATACACATGATATTAAAGTTGAAGAGGTTGGACAGCAAGAAAAGAAATTAATGGGAGTTAAAGTTGAACACTAAAATGGACGCTAAAACACTTAGTAATGCCTACAGTGCTCCACGTGAGATGCACCAAGGTATTATCCCCTGCAGAGAAAGAGTTCATTGACCTTTATAAAGGCTGATTCATGTGGAGGGTTAGACCGGGTTGGTGACGGCCAAAATAAACTTTTAATACTGAAAAATCTAGAATGATAAAAGTACCTTTTAACCATTAATCCGATCGGTATGTATACAAACACACTGTACAGACCAAAAATGAATGTACAGATAAATCTACAAGGATAGAAGTATTATTTTTATCAAGCTGATCAGAATTATTAGTATTATTATTATTATTATTATTATTATTATTATTGTTATTATTAGTACCTGCTAAGCTACAACCCTAGTTGGAAAAGCAGGATGCTATAAGCCCAGTGGCTACAACAGGGAAAGTAGCCCAGTGAGGAAAGGAAAAAAGGAAAAAAATATTTTAAGAAGAGTAACAAAATCAAATAAATATCTCCACTATATAAACTATAAAAACTTAAACTAAACAAGAGGAAGAGAAACATGTACACATTCACACTGTAGACATAAAGAAGAAAGATAAAAAAAAAAAAATCTCGAATGAAGTCTCACTATCATCGAACAATGTTAAAATGTGACCACTTCCTGCGTCTCGCAACCATTTTCTCTCTCTCTCTGGGTCAATTTCGGTCCCCTCCCCACCCCCCTGGAAAGGGAAATCGGCCTAAATGTAAGAGGAAAGGTAATGGATGAAAGGGACACCCAGGTAAGGTTAATGAACGGCCAAGAATGGAATGCACAGACATATTCGTGTAGTGACTTTTGCAACACCGTGAAGCTGTACCACAAAGAAAATTTTGAGATATTAAATTCTATAATTAATTCATAAAGAACATACTTATCATTCGTTAAAATCTTAAATAATGATAAAGAATTATTTTTTGTAATTCGTAACAACCTCAACATTAAAATAAGACTTCTATTAAACATCTATAAACACTTAATTATAATAAAAAATTTTACAAAGTAAGAAACATATTGCTAACATTGTGATGGCCTATGTGGTAACGTCCCTGACTGGTGAACGCAAGAATGAGGTTCGAGTCCCACTCAAACTCGTTAGTTTCTTTGGTCGCTGCAACCTCGCCATCCTTGTGAACTTAGGATGGGAGGTTTGGGGGAGCCAACAGGTATATCTGCTGAGTCATCTGAAGCCACTGCCTGGCCTTCCTTGGTCCTAGCTTGAGTGGAGAGGGGGATTGTGGGCTGATCATATGTAATTTATATATGGTCAGTCTATAGGGCATTGTCCTGCATGATAGGGCAATGAGGCATTGTCCTGCATGATAGGGCAATGAGGCATTGTCCTGCATGATAGGGCAATGAGGCATTGTCCTGCATGATAGGGCAATGAGGCATTGTCCTGCATGATAGGGCAATGAGGCATTGTCCTGCATGATAGGGCAATGAGGCATTGTCCTGCATGATAGGGCAATGAGGCATTGTCCTGCATGATAGGGCAATGAGGCATTGTCCTGCATGATAGGGCAATGAGGCATTGTCCTGCATGATAGGGCAATGAGGCATTGTCCTGCATGATAGGGCAATGAGGCATTGTCCTGCATGATAGGGCAATGAGGCATTGTCCTGCATGATAGGGCAATGAGGAATTGTCCTGCATGATAGGGCAATGAGGCATTGTCCTGCATGATAGGGCAATGAGGAATTGTCCTGCATGATAGGGCAATGAGGCATTGTCCTGCATGATAGGGCAATGAGGAATTGTCCTGCATGATAGGGCAATGAGGCATTGTCCTGCATGATAGGGCAATGAGGCATTGTTCTGCATGATAGGGCAATGAGGAATTGTCATGCAAGATAGGGCAATGAGGAATTCTCCTGCATGATAGGGCAATGAGGAATTCTCCTGCATGATAGGGCAATGAAGAATTGTCCTGCATGATAGGGCAATGAGGAATTGTCCTGCATGATAGGGCAATGAAGAATTGTCCTGCAAGATAGGGCAATGAGGAATTGTCCTGCATGATAGGGCAATGAGGAATTGTCCTGCATGATAGGGCAATGAGGAATTGTCCTGCATGATAGAGCAATGAGGAATTGTCCTGCATGATAGGGCAATGAGGAATTGTCCTGCATGATAGGGCAATGAGGAATTCTCCTGCATGATAGGGCAATGAGGCATTGTTCTGCATGATAGGGCAATGAGGAATTCTCCTGCATGATAGGGCAATGAGGAATTCTCCTGCATGATAGGGCAATGAAGAATTGTCCTGCATGATAGGGCAATGAGGAATTGTCCTGCATGATAGGGCAATGAGGAATTGTCCTGCATGATAGGGCAATGAGGAATTGTCCTGCATGATAGGGCAATGAGGAATTCTCCTGCATGATAGGGCAATGAGGCATTGTTCTGCATGATAGGGCAATGAGGAATTCTCCTGCATGATAGGGCAATGAGGCATTGTCCTGCAAGATAGGGCAATGAGGAATTGTCCTGCATGATAGGGCAATGAAGAATTGTCCTGCAAGATAGGGCAATGAGGAATTGTCCTGCATGATAGGGCAATGAGGAATTGTCCTGCATGATAGGGCAATGAGGAATTGTCCTGCATGATAGGGCAATGAGGAATTGTCCTGCATGATAGGGCAATGAGGAATTGTCCTGCATGATAGGGCAATGAGGAATTGTCCTGCATGATAGGGCAATGTCTGTCCCGTGCCTCTGCCATTCATGAGCGACCTTTAAACTCTATCTAAGGCCTCATAGATCATAAATCAAAAACACCTGTAGGGTAAATTATCCTTTACGAAGTGCACGTGTTTAAAACAATTTATCATTAGAAAAGCAAACGTAGCTGCTCTTACAACGTATCTCTTCAATTATCGGTATATGTTCTCAACATACACGTGGAGAATGTGTGTGTGTGTGTGGGTGTGTAGCAAAATGCATTTTCCGAGAATGGGTATTTACCGTGAAAACAGTTCACGTTATTATTATTATTATCATTAATACTTGCTAAGCTACAACACTAGTTGGAAAAGCAGGATGCTATATGCCCAAGGCCTCCAACAAGGAAAATAGCCCAATGAGGAAAAGAAATGAGGAAATAAGTAAACACACGAGAAGTAATTAAAAATCAAAATAAAATATTTTAAGAATAGTAACAACAAAATAATCTCATATAAAAAAGGAAGAGAAATAAGATAGAAGTGTGCCTGATAGATTTACTCTAAATCATCAACAAAATAATTACAGCAACAACAATTTCAGTGTCTCAAAATTTTGAAAAACGAAGGCACTGCTAAATCAGGAACGAAGATATTATTACTAACATTAAACCGAAAGTAAAATTAGCAATTAACTGTTTCGTGTGTCGTGCCAGAATTAAGAGCTGGAAATTTACAATAGTAATGCAATTTCTACCATTCAGCAGTTATATTCCTACTTCGAAATGTCAGGAAGCATGAATATTTTTATTTAATACTAATAATAATAATATCAATAACAATAGCATCTACAATCTCCCCTATTTAATAAAGAGCAAGTGTAACTATTTACTGTGTACACACACATACACACATATACATTATATATATATACACACACACACACACATATATATATATATATATATATATATATATATATATATATATATATATATATATATATATAGATTCCAGTCATGCTCATCTCTCAACGTCCCTCTGATAAAGGGAGAGAGGGAGTAGTCATACCCTGGGTGACCGGGGGCACAATAGTATAATAATGAGTCAGTAGTAGCATGAAATATCAAAGCATGACTCAAAACAATGAAATACCAAATAAAAAATTAATACTTTAATAAAATATATATATCCGTAAATAAAAATATCACCCGTATCATCACCACCAGTACCAACCAAAAATATGAAATACATAAAGCTGGAAGCACTACGGGGAAATAGCAATATTCATACCCATCGAAGTAATAAATGCCAGAATACAGCACACGCTCGCTACAGCACGTAGCATCCAATCAACCCAGTGAACCGGCGGAAGCACAACAAATACGCAATTGACCAATAAATCCGATGATTGCAAAACCCCGCTTAAAAGCTGCGAAATACGCCTATGCGCCCCCCCCCCCCACACAACCCCTCCCCCCTTGCTGGAACCAGGCGTCCGAGTAAAAATGCAAAAGCACCTCTATTCGACCAGAGAGAGAGAGAGAGAGAGAGAGAGAGAGAGAGAGAGAGAGAGAGAGATTCACTTTCCGTCAACAGCAAGGCATGGGGATGAAATATATTTTAAAAACTACCTCTCACTTGTCACTGCCATGGAGAGAGAGAGAGAGAGAGAGAGAGAGAGAGAGAGAGAAGAGAGAAAGAGAGAGAGAGAGAGAGAGAGAGAGAGAGAGAGAGAGAGAGAGGGAATACATATATCAAAAGCAGTGGTTAGAATTAATCTACAATATATATATATATATAATATATATATATATATATATATATATATATATATATATATATATACATATATATACGCACACACACTTCCTCTTATCGTATAAGGGAGATGATTACCTGAAATCATGCATAATTCTAAATCCCCCATATAACATAAAAAAAAAAAAAATCTCAAGCCCCTACAGTACTCTACTATTCCTTAAAAAAAGTTGAAACGGATAAGCTTTTCCTAACCTCGAAGCCGAAAGGATTCACCAGCCTAAAATAAGCGTGTTCCAGCCAGCTTCGAAAGGGATTACTTTACACTCGCCTCCCCACTGTAAACAAGATTTCGCCACACATGTGCAGGCAAATATATTTGAGAGAGAGAGAGAGAGAGAGAGAGAGAGAGAGAGAGAATATTTCTTTTATCAACTTAAAAAAATAATTACAAATATTCCTTGAGAGAGAGAGAGAGAGAGAGAGAGAGAGAGAGAATATTTTTTATAACATCAACTTTAAAAAATAATTAAAAATTTTCCTTGAGAGAGAGAGAGAGAGAGAGAGAGAGAGAGAGAGAATATTTTTTATAACATCAACTTTAAAAAGTAATTACAAATATTCCGAGAGAGAGAGAGAGAGAGAGAGAGAGAGAGAGAATATTTTTTATAACATCAACTTTAAAAAATAACAACAAATTTTCCTCAGAGAGAGAGAGAGAGAGAGAGAGAGAGAGAGAGAATATTTCTTATAACATCAACTTTAAAAAATAACTACAAATTTTCCTTGAGAGAGAGAGAGAGAGAGAGAGAGAGAGAGAGAATATTTCTTATAACATCAACTTTAAAAAATAACTACAAATTTTCCTTGAGAGAGAGAGAGAGAGAGAGAGAGAGAGAGAGAATATTTCTTATAACATCAACTTTAAAAAATAACTACAAATTTTCCTTGAGAGAGAGAGAGAGAGAGAGAGAGAGAGAGAGAGAGAGAGAATATTTTTATAACATCAACTTTAAAAAATAACAACAAATTTTCCTCAGAGAGAGAGAGAGAGAGAGAGAGAGAGAGAGAGAATATTTCTTATAACATCAACTTTAAAAAATAACTACAAATTTTCCTTGAGAGAGAGAGAGAGAGAGAGAGAGAGAGAGAGATTTATGCCACTTTTAGTGGTTTCAAAAGGGTTTATAAAATAGAATTTTAGTAGATCTGCAAGTGTTTATAAATAGAATTTTGGTAATCTGCAAGTGTTTATAAATAGCATTTTAGTTATTTTATAAGGGTTTATAAATAACCTTTTTGTCTTTTTATAAAGGTTTATAAATAGCATTTTAGTCGTTTTATAAAGGTTTATAAATAGCATTTTTGTAACCAGCATTTTAGTCGGCCCGTAATGTTTTATAAACAATATTATGCATTCAAAGGGTTTATAAGCTGTATTATAGTCGTTCCAAAGGGTTTATAATCAGACTTTTAGTCTATTCCATATGGGTTTATAAAGAGCATTCTAATCATTCAATAAAGGTTTAGAAAGGTCATTTTAGTTATTCTATTAAGGTTTAGAAAAATCATCTTGACTATTCGATTAACCTAGTAAGACAACTTTAGTAGTTCAATAAGGGTTTAGAATGACCATTTTAGTAGTTCCATAAGGGTTTAGAAAGACCATTTTAGTAGTTCCATAAGGGTTTAGAAAGACCATTTTAGTAGTTCCATAAGGGTTTAGAAAAACCATTTTAGTGGTTTCATAAGGGTTTAGAAATACCATTTTAGTGGTTTCATAAGGGTTTAGAAAAACCATTTTAGTAGTTCCATAAGTTTAGAAAGGCCATTTTAGTAGTTCCATAAGGGTTAGAAAGGCCGTTTTAGTAATTCCATAGGCGTTTAGAAAGACCATTTTAGTAGTTCCATAAGGGTTTATAAAGAGCATTTTAGTTATCTCATAAGGGTTTAGAAAGACCATTTTAGTCACTCCACAAGGATTTATCAAGAGCATTTTAGTTATCCCATAAGGGTTTAAAAAGACCATTATGACTTATAAAGACAATTTTAGTAGTTTCATAGGATTTAGAAAAAAAAATTTAGTAGTTCCATAAGGTTTGGAAAGACAATTTTACTCACTCCAAAAGGGTTTATAAAGAGCATTTTAGTTAATTCATTGGTTTTAGAAAGACCATTTTAGTCACTCCAAAGGGGTTTTATGACGGTTCATTTTAGGTAATTCATTAGGACTTAGACAATTTTAGTAGTTCCATAGTGGTTAAGACAGACCATTTTAGTAGCTCCACTTTATTCACTCCGGAATTGTTTATAAAGAGCATTTTAGTTAATTCATTGGTTTTAGAAAGACCATTTTAGTCACTCCAAAGGGGTTTATGACGATCATTTTAGGTAATTCATTAGGATTTACAAAGTCCATTTTAGTAGTTCCATTTTATTCACTCCGCAACTATTTATAAAGACCATTTTAGTTAATTCATTAGGGTTTACATAGACCATTTTAGTCGTTCCATAAGGGTTAATAAACATTATTAAGCAAGCAGTTTAATTAAGCCCTTGCTGAATTATGTTCACAGAACTGCTGGGAATTTAACCATAAGGCAAAGGAAGTCGAGATGCGAGTGGGGGGATGGT
>NC_090727.1:131906240-131924628 GCF_036898095.1 Palaemon carinicauda | reverse complement strand
CAGGAGAAACTGCAGCATTAAGATTATAACCAAAGCAGTTTCATTACCAAATTCCCAAAACCTTACAATTCTAACGATCGTCTACACATTCTTAGACGAGACACATTTCACAGATATTTAAGTGACCCTTTGCATGGGACAAATTTCACAGATATTTAAGTGACCCTTGCATGGGACAAATGCCACTAATGACTGACAGGAAACAGGAAGCCAACAGTAGACAATACAGGCATAAAGGAATAGCCAAAGGAGGTGAAATATAAGATTATATACGATCTTCAAAAGGCTACAGGGGAAGATTGGCAGTATTTACATATAAGATTATATACGATATACAAAGACTGCTAGAGGGGAATATAGGCAGTATTCACACTTTCCCGGACCTAAAGAGGATAACATGAGTATCTTAAAGTCCAAAGAGGATGATATAAGTATCTTAAAGTCCTGTAAAAACAACCTTCAATCTCCGAAAGAAGTCGCAATGTCAAACTCGGATATATTGCCACGTACTTTCCCTGCGTTTGCTTCCGTTTTCAGAGTCTTGCTTCGAAGGAGAATATAGCCTGAACGAATCGAAAGAGCGGCGTCCTTTGAAAATAGTCAATGAAAAACCTGGAATGCACCAAAATACAATAATCCCCTCCGACGGGCCAAGTCCTTGGGATAGGTCAAATGCAAGGGCGGAATCAGCAGCAGGACGAACAGCACCCACAAGCCAGGGAGGGGGGTCAGATATGACGGTGAAAATAAACGGATAAAAATAAAAGAATATCTTCCCACAGTGGATTTTGCCACGACAACTAAGAAAAGAATATCCTCGGCCGCACAGACATACACACGCACACACAAACCCGCCCCTTCTCACTTTTTCGAACACCCTCAGAGGCTCCTCTCTCCTCTCTCTCTCTCTCTCTAGCTCCCACAGCCGCGTTGCACGCCCTCACTGACTAGACTAAAGGCAACTAACTGTCCGTCACTGGTGCTCTCTTTCTCTCCCCATTCGCTCTCGCACTCACTCACTCACACACACTCTCTCTCTCTCTCGCTCGTTCGCTCGCAGAGAGAGAGAGAGAGAGAGAGAGAAAGAGAGAGAAGGCGTCGGAAACTTCCGTTTCCCTTACAATAAAACTCGTGTATAGCAGTTCCGTCCGTCTTTTATTCCAGTTTCCAGGTCGGGTCTAGTCAGCGAAAAAACGTTGCCTGCCCCGTCGGCATCGCCGGAGAAAAATAAATAAGGGGATAAAAAAGAAAAAAAAATATATAAATTGACATCCACTTGCTCTCCCGTCTAAAATACCACAAACCCCCCCCCCCCCCACCCCCTTTCCCAAAGCCACCCATCCAAGCTCCCTCTCACAAGCGGAATGAGAGATGGGGGGGGGGGGGTTAGATATCAAGAGTGTGAGGGGAGGGGGAGGAGGGACATGACTAAGGGACAGTGCGGTGGGGCTGCAGGGAAAACGAGCTGAGAGAGAGAGAGAGAGAGAGAGAGAGAGAGAGAGAGAGAGAGAGAGAGAGAGAGAGAGAGAGAGAGAGCCCAATAGCACACGGGGTGGCGGCCGTGAGACCAGACACACGAGAGAGAGAGAGAGAGAGAGAGAGAGAGAGAGAGAGAAGAGAGAGAGAGAGAGAGGGAGAGAGAGAGGGAGGAAGGGGGGGGGGGAGAGAAGGGAGGGTGAAGGTCACACCCGACGTCGTCGTCCTCAATGAAAATGCCCTCCTCCCTCTATGAGTAAAATACCCTCCTCCACCCTTTACCCAACCTCCTCTATGAACCTCTAACCTGTCGCTAAACCCCGCCCCCTTCTATACCCAAGGATTTAATTCCCCATCTTGCCAAATTCATAGTTTTTTCCCCTTTTTATTTCAAGTATAATTTCATATAACCCCAAAATAAGATTCCAACTCCCCCCCCCCCAAAAAAAAAAAAAGTCCCATATTTAATTTCGAAATACCAATTCATTTCAATGATATATTCCAACCCCCCCTCCCCCCCACAAAGGCCCCTATTTAATTTCGAAATACCATTTCAATAATATATATATATATTCCCCCCCCCAGCAAACCTTGAATTATCCATCGTGCTAACATCTATTTTTCTTCATTTTCAAATATATTTCACACAACCCCTTCAAAAAGACTCAACCACCCAAAGAAATTCTTACATTTCATAATGAAATACCATTATATTTTTCATGATCTATTCCACCCCCCCCCCCCACAAACCTTGAAGAATTCTCCTAAGTGCTAAAATCTATTTTTGTTATTTTCAGGTAAAATTTCACACAACCCTACCCCTCAACCTTAAAAATGAGATTCCAGCCCTCCCCCCCCAAAAAAAAAAAAATCCTACATTTCATAATGAAATACAATTATATTTCCATGCTCTATTTTCACCCTCCAGCAAACTTTGAATTCTCCATAGTGCCAAAATCTATTTTTCTCCATTTTCAAGTACATTTCACACAACTCCAACCCCCCAAATGCCTACATTTCATATCTAAATACCATTATATTTCCATGATCTGCCCCCCCCCCCCCAGCAAAGAAAATATCAAATTTGACTGACATTAAAAAAGCCCTACATTTCATATCTTAAATACCATTATATATCCATTATCATTTCCCCTCCAGCAAAGAAAATATCAACTTTGACATAAGAAAAGCCCTACATTTCATATCTTAAATACCAATATATTTCCATGATCTATTTTCATTCCAGCAAAGAAAATATCAACTTTGACATAAAAAAAGCCCTACATTTCATATCTTAAATACCAATATATTTCCATGATCTATTTCCATTCCAGCAAAGAAAATATCAACTTTGACTGACATAAAACAGCCCTACATTTCATATCTTAAATACCATTATATATCCATAATCATTTCCCCTCCAGCAAAGAAAATATCAACTTTGACATAAAAAACCTACATTTCATATTTAAATACCAATATATTTCCATGATCTATTTCCCTTCCAGCAAAGAAAATATCAACTTTGACTCATAAAAACCCTACATTTCTTAAATACCATTATATTTCCATAATCTATTTCCCTTCCAGCAAAGAAAACATCAAATTTTACTGACATAAAAAAACCTACATTCCATATCTTAAATACCAATATATTTCCATGATCTATTTCCCTTCCAGCAAAGAAAACAAAATTTGACTGACAACTAAAAAACCCCTACATTTCATACCTTAAATACCAATATATTTCCATGATCTATTTCCCTTCCAGCAAAGAAAATACCAACTTTGACTGACATAAACAAGCCCTACATTTCATATTTAAATACCAATATATATCCATAATCATTTCCCCTCCAGCAAAGAAAATATCAAATTTGACTGACAACTAAAAAATATCAACTTTGACATAAAAAAAGCCCTACATTTCATATCTTAAATACCAATATATTTCCATGATCTATTTCCATTCCAGCAAAGAAAATATCAACTTTGACTGACATAAAACAGCCCTACATTTCATATCTTAAATACCATTATATATCCATAATCATTTCCCTTCCAGCAAAGAAAATATCAACTTTGACATAAAAAAAACCGTACATTTCATATCTTAAATACCATTATATATCCATAATCATTTCCCCCCAGCAAAGAAAATATCAACTTGGACTGACATAAAAAAAACCCTACATTTCATATCTTAAATACCAATACATTTCCATGATCTATTTCCCCTCCAGCAAAGAAAATATCAACTTTGACTGACATAAACAAGCCCCACATTTCATATTTAAATACCAATATATATATCCATGATCTATTTCCCTTCCAGCAAAGAAATTATCAACTATGACATAAAAAAACCCTACATTTCATATTTTAAATACCATTATATATCCATGATCTATTTACCTTCCAGCAAAGACAATATCAACTTTGACTGACATAAACAAGCCCCACATTTCATATTTAAATACCCATATATTTCCATGATCTATTTCCCTTCCAGCAAAGAAAATATCAACTTTGACTGACATAAAAAACCCTACATTTCTTAAATACCATTATATACCCATAATCATTTCCCTTCCAGCAGAGAAAACATCAAATTTGACTGACATAAAAAAAAAAACATTTCATATTAAAATACCAATATATTTCCATGATCTATTTCCCCCCAGCAAAGAAAATATCAACTTAGACATAAAAAAGCCCTACATTTCATATCTTAAATACCATTATATATCCATGATCTCTTTCCCTTCCAGCAAAGAAAATATGAACTTTGACTGACACAACAACTTTGAACCCCCCAAAACCTCATGAATTTCCCTGCTTATTCCTCTCTCCGTGTTCCCTATTTTTCTTCCTTTTTTCTTTCGGGGATATGTGTGCCGCACCAACAAAATCAATAGGGGAGCACAGCAAGCTACCAGAGGTGGTGGTGGTGGTGGTAGTCATGGTGGTAGGGTAGTGGTTGGGGAGGAAAAGGGAGGTGGCGGTAGTTAGGAAGGATCTACACACGCAACTTTGTGTAAAAGCTACACACAAACGCACACGCAAGCTGTTGTTGTGAATTCGAAATGTTTAGATGTAAAATCTACATACAAATACACGCAAGCTGTAGAGAATTTTATGTAATTCGAAATGTTTAGATATAAAATCTACATGCAAATACAAGCAAGCTGTTGTCGTAAATTTTAGATAATTCGAAATGTTTAGATATAAAATCTACATACAAAAGTGCACGCAAGCTGTTGTTGTGAATTTTATATAATTCGAAATGCTTAGATATAAAATCTACATGCAAATACACGCAAGCTGTTTTGAGTTTTATATAATTCGAAATGTTTAGATATAAAATCTACATGCAAATACACGCAAGCTGTTTTGAGTTTTAGATAATTCGAAATGTTTAGATATAAAATCTACATGCAAATACACGCAAGCTGTTTTGAGTTTTAGATAATTCGAAATGTTTAGATATAAAATCTACATGCAAATACACGCAAGCTGTTGTTGTGAATTTTTAGATAATTCGAAATGTTTAGATATAAAATCTACATGCAAATACACACAAGCTGTTGTTGTGAATTTTATATAATTCGAAATGCCTAGATATAAAATCTACATACAAACACACGCAGGCTGTCGTGAATTTTAGAAATTTCGAATATTTAGATACAAAATTTACATACAAACGTACGCCCAGCTCACATGAATTTTTGTAATTTCGAAGAAATGTTTAGATATAGAATCTAGACAAAGTGTCAGGAATTTTAGAAATTTCGAACAAACTTTTAGCTATAAAATCTACACGCAAACGCACGCAACCTGTCATGAAATTTAGAAATTTCGAACAAACTTCTAGATATAAAATCTACACGCAAACGCACGCAACCTGTCATGAAATTTAGAAATTTCGAACAAACTTCTAGATATAAAATCTACACGCAAACGCACGCAACCTGTCATGAATTTTAGAAATTTTGAACAAACTTCTAGATATAAAATCTACACGCAAACACACGCCAAGCCGACATGACTTTTAGAAATTTCGAACAAACTTCTAGATATAAAATCTACACAAAAACACACGCAATCTGTCATGAATTTATGAAATTTCGAACAAAACTTTAGATATAAACTCTACACAAACATACACAAGCTATCATTAATTCTAGAAATTTCGAACTAACCCTTTAGATAAAAAGTAATAAACAAAAAAAAAACAATTATGTGGATTTCAAGTGTTGTTAACAAGGGAAGCCAGTGTTGTTTTCCTCGAGTAATAACTTTGCAAACAATGGTTCACCTTGGCATGGATGTAATAGCATACGTAAGTGTTCCTAATATATATACCAGGGAAAGAACAAAAGATTTCTTTGAGAGAGAGAGAGAGAGAGAGAGAGAGAGAGAGAGAGAGAGAGAGAGAGAGAGAGAGAGAGAGAGAGAGAGAGAGAGAGAGAGAGAGAATGTACCCATTGTACCATAGAAAATAGGGACGAGTTCCCAATAAAAAAAAAATACAGCACAAGGCATATCCTGTAAAAAAGATTCTAAGCACGAGTTGACTTGGCAAAAAAATCTATATCTTATTTTAATAAGTTTGTTTCTATTTCTGCCTCTACTCTATGTGTTCGATATTTCTTTACCAGTTTGATTTTCAGTTTTATCATCTTTCCTTTTTATTAATGTACTAGAATGAAGTAGTCTAGCAAGTTCACTTGCTTCAATAGAATGAATGGAGGATAGCATACTGTTGTTCTGTTTCACATTAGAACAAATAGACATGCGAGTATTTGTACTTAGTACAGTATTTATTGTGTACTTTCTACAGTATTTATTACCATTACGAAGCGGGATCACATACACGCGAGCACAAACCACATACGCCCCACCCCCTATTGGTTGAAGAATTAAAATAACTACTGTCCTTCTTTAAACTACAGAATCTGTACCTCATATAGCATTTAGAGCCCTCAAGAACAACAGTCGAATGTAAAATGCTACCCTAATAAAATGTTTTAAGAATAAATGGGCGAAAGTGAACTAAAATAACTATAAAATGTTATCATACAGAACCAACAACAAAACGTTTATAAAAGTCTACGGCATTAAATATTCCGAGTACAGATTGCCTTAAAAAATAACTTTAACTATAGCTTTTCAGCTGTCAGCTAGGTAACCATGGTAAGAAATAGTTTGGAAATTTAAGTACTTATAGAGTGATGTAACGTGTGGATAAAAAGACGTAAAGTATGGCCACTTTGAATGATAAATAAGAATCATAAGAAAACTAACTCGAGATTAATGACCTATACCCTGCAAATAATGTAAAACATCACCTAAGTATATCTAGTATGATCATTCAAAATTTTCCATAAATACTGATTGCACGTATTCAGTATCTACAGGAGTTTCTAGTAGAGTTAATAATAATAATAAAAAAAAAACAGGATATTACGTTTCATAACATCCATGGAATAACAGAATTAAGAGAGTCTAATTGCTTATCGCTTTCTTTAATCCAGCTGTCATCAATCATATGCATAATATTACCTATTGCTAAATATGATCATGTAATTTAATCTTATGGAAATACTTATACAAATATATAATAATCAATACTGAATACTCAAGTTTTAAGAAAGTTTAGTCTGTAGATTAGTTGTAGCTTTGTTTGTAATTAGTTATGACTGAATAGATTCATTATTTCTTAGTTTGTAATTAATTATAGCTTTGTAGATTATGTACTGTTTTGTTTGTAGAATATTTTATTTTTTGTAGATTAATTATTGTTTTGTTTTTAGATTATTGTTAGTTGATTATTATTTTGTTTGTAGATCAGTTAATTCTTGTCTTTAGATTAGTTTTTGTTGGTAGTGTTATTATTTTGTTTGTAGATTAGTTATTTCTTAGTTTATACATTAATCATAGCTTTATTTGTCGATCAAATTATAGCTTTGTTTGCAGATTGTTTTGTTTGTAGATTAGTTATGCTTCTTCTACCGACATGACATGCGATGACTATTTCTTCACAAATTGGCTTTTCAATGTACACTAAACTTGATATTGTAAAACCTAAGGGAATTACACTAAACTTTTCATCAAACAACTGCCTTACATACACACACATATAACAATAATAATTATAATAACAATAATTTCAAAACCTCATGCATCAAAAGATATATTGTCAAAAACATGTTCCAAACCGGTTGGTGGAGAAAACTGACAGTCTGCGGGCAATATTGACACAAGGTAGATGGGGTATATACTGAACGCAAAATACGTTAGTGCAATAGTTATTTCTACGGGGTATGTGGAAACCTGATTAATCCCTAACATACTGTTGACATTTGGACAGAGTAACGTGTTTTTAGTGATAATAACACTTCAATAAATCCATGGAAAATCATGTTTTGCTTATAAAACATTAAAGAATTGTATATTATTATAAAAATAGCTCTTCTATATTTAAGGAGTGCCGGACCAACTAATAATCATTCTTGTCAAGCTATAAACCGTGTACTCCACTATGTAGCTACCAATGTACGGGACCCGTCAAAAATTACTGCTAAATATTTATATATATATATATATATATATATATATATATATATATATATATATATATATATATATATATATATATATATATATATATATATGGAGACAGGGTCAACACTTCCCTCTCCTCATCCAAGTAGTTATACGTCTGGCAATGCCGCTGGACGTGACAGGAATTATACATACATACATATATATATATATATATATATATATATATATATATATGTGTGTGTGTGTATATATGTATACATATATACATACATACATACATGTATACATACACACACACACACACACACACACATATATATATATATATATATATATATATATATATATATATATATATATATATATATATATATATATATATATATACTGAACCTTACTCTTTACCATATAGGGATATAGGGGAAATTATCATTTGATTACAAATAAATAAATCAATACTTTACGGTCATACCAACGTCCTCATCTTTAACGGTCATGCCAACGTGCCACATTAGGCTATACAAACACATAACACCACTAACGAACAAAAGCGAAAGCCTTCGTGACGTCATACAACCAAGAGCACTTAGGAGGGGCTGGGCGAAGTTCGATTGTCTGGGTGCTATGCGCATCCCACCACACTGGTCTTCCCAATCGCGTTTGGATATTTTCTTGTTCGTTGCAGAAGAAGAAGGGGAAGAAGAAGAAGAAGAAGGGGAAGAAGAAGAAGAAGAAGGGGAAGAAGAAGAAGGGGAAGAAGAAGAAGAAGGGGAAGAAGAAGAAAAAGGGGAAGAAGAAGAAGAAGAAGAAGAAGGAACGTAGCCCCAACCAGATGAATCATTGATGAAATAAGGGAAAAATTTGGGCTTCATCTGGTCTAGAGAAAAGTCTTGTTATATAAGTGATTAAAATATTTTTCTATCTCTTATAGGGAACGATATTCCAGCGAGTTAGTTTTTGAAGAAATACTATTATTATTAATAATCATTATTATTATTATCATTATTATCTTTATTAGTATTATTATTATTATTATTATTATTATTATTATTATTATTATTATTATCATTATTATTATTATTATTATTATTATTATTATTACTAGCTAATCTACAATCCTAGTTGGAAAAGCAGGACGCTATAAGCCCAAGGGCTCCAACAACTAAAGTTAGCTTAGTGAGGAAAGGAAATAATGAAACAAACTACAATGAACGTAATGAACAATTAAAATAAAATATTTTAAGAACAGTAACAATAAAAATAAATTTTTCATAGATAAAATAAGGGAAAGGGATAAATTTCGTCTTCATCTGGTACGAAGAAAACAAGTTTTGTTGTGTAAGACATTAAAAAATCCTTTTTTTTATGTTGTAAACATAATAGAAGTTTTCTCAGCAAAGATCTGGTAGTGATTTTTATCTCCTGGAAGCGTTGTGATTCCAATAATATTTAGTTTATTAAAAATAAGAATTAGAATCATCGGAAAATTCTTTTCGTAGAAGCAAACCGAAGCACAATGCACCAGTTATAAAAAGCTGTACTACACTGAATAAAATAAGACAAAATTTCAATCAAACAAATGTCTTTTAGAAGATTTTAAAGCAACGCTGCTATTATCATTAACATAAAACTTTGATTCAAGTAGTAACCAGGCCTGACCTAAATGTCTTAAGTCGTTAAAAACACAACCATATCACCATTACCTACATTAATATATCTCCATTACTAATCAGAAAAACGCTTTCTATCCCTCAACCGTTTAAGTTCAAAACAATAAATTAAATCACAATTATCACCATTACATCACAATTATCACCATTACATCATATCACCATTCATAAATCTTCATTACTAATCATCTCCTTCGATGTCAGGATGCCAGAGAACTTCAAATCAATCAATCAATCAATCATTACTAATCAGAAAAAAAAAAACTAATTCTATCCCTCAACCGTTTAAGTTTAAAACACAATAAATTACATCACAATTATCACCATTACATCATTTCAACATTAATGAATCTTCATTACTAATCAAAAAAAAAAAAAAAAAAAACACATTCTATACCTCAACCGTTTAAGTTTAAAACACAATATATTACATCACATTTCTTCCCATTACTAAAGACTATCCCTTTTCTTTCCCTCAAAATAGCATAGTGACACCTCCCGCCCCAAACCACCCTGCTGGGCGTCACAATTTAAATATAGTCCACGCATACCTATGCACGTGCGTGTTTCCATCTGTAGCCACCTGAAAGGAAAAATAAACGACCCAGAAAAGCCAGACCCACCCACCCACCCCCAACCCCATTTCCCTCTTGCTTGAGGGTACATTCGGGCATGCTATTCTATCTGATTTATCTTCCTCTGGTTTTTATGAAGTTTTTATAGTTTATATATGATAGATTTAATTTAATGTTCTTAAACATCTTAAAATATTTTATTTTGATCGTTATTACTTTTGTTTATTTTTTTTTTCCTAGTTCCCTTCCCTTAAGGGGTATTTTTCCTGTTGGAGTCCTTGGGATTATGGCATCCTGCTTTTCCAACCAGGGTTGTAGCTTACCTACTAGTAGTAGTAGTAGTAATAATAATAATAATAATAATAATAATAATAATAATAAAAGCCACCCACAAAAACCGTCTCTTAAAGCCATAGTAATAATAATAATAACAACAACAACAACAACAACAACAACAATAATAATAATAATAATAGCCACCCACAAAAACCGTCTCTTAAAACCTTAGTAGTAGTAGTAGTAGTAGTAGTAGTAGTAGTAGTAGTAGTAGTAGTAGTAATAAATAATAGCACAGCCACCCACAAAAACCGTCTCTTAAAGCCTTAGTAGTAGTAGTAGTAGTAGTAGTAGTAGTAGTAGTAGTAGTAGTAGTAGTAATAATAGCACAGCCACCCACAAAAACCGTCTCTTAAAGCCTTAGTAGTAGTAGTAGTAGTAGTAGTTACAAACAATAATAATAATAATAACAATAATAATAGCACAGCCACCCCCCAAAAACCGTTTTCTTAAAGCCTAAGTAGTAGTAGTAGTAATAACAAATAATAATAATAATAATAATAATAATAATAGCACAACCACCCACAAAAACCGTCTCTTAAAGCCTCCCACCCTTATGCAGCATGAACCCAGTAGCCTCTACCACTGGCAAGTTGCCATAAACGGGGCCCCCTGCCATCTGTTCACTAACCTTGGAGCCTAGTAACGTACAAATTGACATAGGAACTTTAGTGACTTGCGTGATAGAAATGACAAAAACTTCAGTCAATGAATGAATGAGATAATATGCAAAATCAAGAGAAATTTTAAGTTTGTATTAACTGAACATCACGAGCACAAGTATAAGGGTTGAAATTAAGACTTGAATTGTCGCTGCTTAATGGTAATTATTGAGTGAGAAGGGTTTTGATATATAGACTAATATATATCACTAAATTCTACACCATCTCAATATGTAAAATAATTTTTTTCATTTCAAATGAAAATGAAATCTTCCTTTAGATGGCATGAATCAACACTTTAGACACGTTGCTAATAATAATAATAATAATAATAATAATAACATCAGACACGTTGCTAATAATAATAATAATAATAATAATAATAATAACATCAGACACGTTGCTAATAATAATAATAATAATAATAATAATAATAATAACATCAGACACGTTGCTAATAATAATAATAATAATAATAATAATAATAATAACATCAGACACGTTGCTAATAATAATAATAATAATAATAATAACAATAATAATAATAATAACAACAACAGACACGTTGCTAATAATAGTAATAATAATAATAATAATAATAACAACAACATAAACGTTGCTAATAATAATAATAATAATAATAACAATAATAATAATAATAATAATAAGAAGAAGAAGAAGAAGAAGAGAAATACACAAATAAAGCTATCTTTATTTAATATATCGGCAAAACCATTCCAGTTTGATAGTTAGACCAGAAGGTAAACACGTTTTTGGCTATCGGCCATAAGGTACCCCAAAATTCTGCTATATATCACGATTAGAAGGTCAGAAAGCAAGAGTTCTCTATTCCAGCAGAGATTTATGAGCCAATTAATTTGGCCACATTAAAAAAAAAAAAAAAGGTAAATACTACTCTAGGCTAAATGTGGACTCAACTTATACAATTTGGTAATGAATTTCAACAAGACAAAAATGTCAATTTGAACTAATAATAATGATAAGAATAGGGAAGTGGGGAATATGGGGAAAGGAAGAGTACCCCTGGATACAATCCAGTTTATAGCTCAAAGGCAGGTACTCGGGATGGGAAAGATTAAGGAAATAGGGAGAAAGAGAAGTACAGGAGAAGAATAAAAGAGAGGGGCAGACCCTCTTGCGATATTAGGGAATTGGTATTATTATTAGATTGCACGAAGCTCAACAATAACAAATATTCAATATAAAATCAACAACACAATAATACACAAACACACACACACAAACCAATAATACAAACTAAGATACATATCATTAGAGGCAAGCAAAACTTTTAATCATCTTTATAATCAATACTTCAAACCTTTACAAATATTTTTTTCTACATTAAATCTTAGACCGATTCTAATTATTTCGATCAAGAACTAAATGATTTAGCTACGCACCTATATAAAAAAATATGCCTATACATAACAATTTAGGCATTTCGTATTGCAACGAATGTGGAGGTGGCTAATCCGGTTGCTACAAAATTAAATGAATGGGATGTAATTCCTATCTTTAATTTCCAGGAAACGAATATACACACACACGTATATATATATATATATATATATATATATATATATATATATATATATATATATATATATATATATATATTATATACACATACATACATACATATACATATACATATACACACACATTCTATGAATAATTAAAGGGATTACTAATTTATTTGAAGGGTAGAAGTTATATTAAGCTACACTAGCTGAAAAAGATTTTCATAAGTTTCAAAACCAACAATTTTCATATTCTTTCTCTATTTAGCTGTAAGCTTCTTCATTTTTTTTTAATTTCTTATAATGACTATACCAACCACAAAAACCAAAATTTTCCCCAAAAATCTCACCAATTTCGTTTATGCAGTAAATATGTTACAAATTACATAAAACCAATATTTCTTCCAACATACGTTTCACTGGTTACGTAAAGAATTCACTGTATGGCACAGTGATTACACAAGATTAAAATTTCACCCAAAAGCACGCACTGAAACTCCTAGCTTAAAATTACAGTGCCAAGTCTTCTTGGAAGCTGTAACAATTCCATTAGCCGAGACCCACAACTACACGGTTTAGCTATTTCTCAGAACACGTTAAGTACTCTACTGGCAATAAATTGCATTCTCGTGCACGTAAAGAAATACGATTGTATGTTGTAAATAGAGAACTGGATATAACAAATGGCTAGTTAATGAGTTTTCATTTCGGTACTTGAAATGCCATTAAAAATAAATTAGGATTTAAGATGTCTTAATCGAGAAGAAACATGATAGGACCATACCACTTTAACATTTTGTTTTTAAAGACTCGCGTTCATGAGAGTTTTACGCATGACGTACAGAGATAAGGGATGAATGTGTTATAGACTGTTGTATAGTTTTCTCCTATCACATCTACAGTCTAAATATATATATATATATATATATATATATATATATATATATATATATATATATATATATACATATACTGTATATATATATATATATATATATATATATATATATATATATATATATATATACATATACTGTATATATATATATATATATATATACATTTACTTTATATATATATATATATATATATATATATATATAAAATAGGCAGATCAAATTTTCTTTAAAAATGCTGCAATTTCTAGTCCACTATAGGACAAAGGCCTCAGACATATCTATTCATGTCTGGTGTACGGCCAGTTTTCATTACCACTCCGGCCAGTACGGACTGTTGATGAAAAGAGATTTTCGTCTGACCACTCATCAAAACAACCCTATCACCACATTAAGGTATCCTCATCAGAAAAGAGTGTGAATAGTTATAAAAGAAACAAAAACGCACAAACCTTCACACCCACACCGTAAATGGCCCAACGAAAAACCCCAGCCTGACCATCCCGACTAACTTTTCCCCATAATGGATAATTCATACGAAATACCACGGGTGAAGGCATGATCTTTAGATCTAGGGTGAAGGACAGGTACATTATTAGCGGTTCAGAGAACAAACCTTTCCCACACGGAGAGTAAACGGGGGAAAAACAAAGGCGCTTTTTAGAAAATGTGGGTTGAACAAATACGTAGATTCGAATCGTAGAAATTGAATGATTTGAATAAAACGATTCCACTTAGTGTCATATGAAATAAAACAATCAATCCAATTGGTATAAACAGTCCTTATATGTCATATAGGGTTATATATGTAAATTTATTCGTACATAATATATGGGAGGGGTGTTTGTGAAGAAAACCATAAGTAAAGAGGATCACAATTGGTTAACTTGGCACGAGAGAGAGAGAGAGAGAGAGAGAGAGAGAGAGAGAGAGAGAGAGAGAGACTGCGGTCTCACCACCTACACAAACAATGACAGACACGTGGAAAAATCGCAAGTGTGACAGTAAGCACAGTATTCGTGATTAAAGAAATTTCAATTAGTCGATTTTTTTTATTTCTTAAATTTAAAAACATGTATATATAAATAGTAAAAACTGGCATTATAATAAATAGTATACACGTTGCATAAAAAAGTATTCATGTAAATATACTATGATGTATATTATAAATTGTTATTGTAAATGTGTATTTCCTAATAAAAGATAAAAAGTTCAGATAACAGCAGTACCACATAAAAGTATCATTTCATATGAAACCACAATAATACAAAAATACAAGAGACTCTTTGAGAATGATAGAATATACAGTATCTACAGAATAGTCATCATCTCCTACGTCTATTGACGCAAAGGGCGTCAAGACTAGTATATCAATGTTATTCAGATCAAAGAAATAATCCAATAAAACAGGACAAATGAACATTATTTCGGAGTTTCCAAAATTAATAAATCCAAAAACATGCGGACCAAAATTAAGAACTAAGAAGAAACGTAAATATAAAATTTATTTAAAATTTCAAAACAATCTTATGCACTTGTTAAATCAGTCCAGAAGGCCAACAACTGATCGAGGTTTTAATATTTATAATTTGATTACCATTTAGTAAAAGTCAAAATGAAAATTTAAATTAGTTTTAATTTGTATTTTATAGGAACCAAAAGTGACTATTTAAATCAGTTTTAATAAGTATTTTATAGAAGCAAAAGTGAAATGAAGATTTAAATTAGTTTTAATTTGTATTTTATAGAAAGCAAAAGTGAAATGAAAATTTAAATTAGTTTTAATTTGTATTTTATAGAAGCAAAAGTGAAATGAAGATTTAAATTAGTTTTAATTTGTATTTTATAGGAAGCAAAAGTGAAATGAAAATATAAATTAGTTTAAATTTGTATTTTATAGGAACCAAAAGTGACTATTTAAATCAGTTTTAATAATTATTTTCAAAGTATAAAAAACATTAATCCAACTTGTAAATATCATTCGAAATCCATTAACAAAGACAATCCGATAGCCTGGCATGAAACGAACCCAACAAAGGATACAGGAAAGAGGACCTATATGGGAGAACAGTCCAAATCTAAAGGTCACACCCCAACCGATCAGTACACCAATCTTACATATTTCATCCAGCTACCATGGCCTGGAAGCCAGTGGCGAACACACGGTATAATATATCTGTATCCTAGGAAAACTATACATAGGAAACTGTATCTAATGAGATTACAATTAGGTTGTTCATTCATTTTTTTCTATTTAATGAGATGGATATGTTAATTCCAATATTCTATTTAATAAGGTATTAATTCCAATATTCTATTTTATAAGGTGTTAATTCCAATATTCTATTTTATAAGGTGTTAATTCCAATATTCTATTTTATAAGGTGTTAATTCCAATATTCTATTTCATAAGATGTTAATTATTATATTCTTTTTAATAAGATGTTAATTCTTATATCATATTTAATAAGATGATAATTCTTATATTCTAAGATATTAATTCTTATTTTCTCTTGATTAAGATGACTAATTTTCTATTTATTATGATAATTTTTATACTCTATTCAAAATGTTCAATTCTTATTTTCAATCTAATAAGATAATTCTTATCTATTTAATAAGATGTTAATTCTTATTTTCTATTCACTATAATTCTCATTTTCTATCTAATAAGATGTTAATGCTTATTTTCTATTTAATAAGATGTTAATGCTTATTTTCTATTTAATGGAATCATTACGTGACTATACAAACAGTAAAAAAAATATATATAAAAAAATGCAATTTTGTACCTTTAATGAAGGACAAGAAATGTATAATGCAGTTGATTTCATATGAGGAATTGAAAATTGACGTATAAAATTTATTACATTTTCATTGTTGTGCTAAAAACCAGTAAGTTCCATGCTCTTACGCCAATGTCTGTTTCCTTTTAGCTATTTATCACTTGCATCCAGGGCCCACTAAGAGGGTCCTGCCTGAGTCCCAGTCTCTTAATCATAAAAGAAATCGACGCATAGTTCATTTGGCAAATCTAGTGTATTCAAGCAACTTAATAAAAAAACAATAATTTACCTAAACAAAAAAAAAAAAATGTATCCTAACACAATGTAAACTCACAATCATAAATAGGCAATAAAATAAAAAACAAACAATGATTTACATAAACGAAAAAATAGACTAACACAAAGTAACCTCGCGAGCATAACAAAGGAACATAAATTAAAAACTCCAGTACATAAAATATAATTCCAAACCTCGTGAACTAGTATCATAATTCGTTTATATGCACAGAATTCAAGTACAGAGAGGAATTGAAATCTTACACAGACTCAATGAAAGAAGAAAATTGCACATATTAAATAGTACTCACCCTCCAGCCCCTAGTTCTACGTCTTCCAAGCTGAAGAATAAAAAAAATAAAAATACTTAAAACATAAAACATATACTTAAAAGTCTTCCAATATTGAAAACCAAAAAAGCTTAATTCAAAATAAAAATGGGTCAAAAATAAAAACTTAAGGGCTTAAAACATGAAAAAATATACTTAAAAGTCTTCCAATACTGTAAAAAATAACTAACAATAAAAAGGAGTTAAGCATAAAAACCTTATTTGAAAGGAATAAAATAAATCTTAAACTATAGTGGATAAAACAATACAAACCAATAAAAACCTAATATTGTGGAGAGAGAGAGAGAGAGAGAGAGAGAGAGAGAGAGAGAGAGAGAGAGAGAGAGAGAGAGAGAGGGGGGGTTCCTTGTGAAGAAAGGAAAGTTGTTCCCTTCATTCATCATCCCCAGTCAGTTCCTTTCGCCCAACTTCTGATTTCAATGCAAAGTCGCCTTGACAACAAAAATTCAATGCCATTTCCAACTTTTTGTCAACTACAGATATTCAAAGACAACTTCAACTTTTTATCCAACTGATATTTTAAGCCAATTCTTATCACACTACTGACATCGCAAGACAATTAACCTATGTAAAATATTTGCCAATTTTAACTTTATGTAAACTACACATTTTCAATTACCAATCTACCTTCTGGTCCAAATGCAACTACTCAATGCCAACTTCATCTTCTTGGGTTAGATAGCAAATATGTAATTGTAATATGATAAATATTTATCAGGTTTGTCAAATTACCATGCAGTCACTTCGTGCATTTGAATAGTCATTTATCAAATCTGTGAATATTTTTTTTTTTTCATTTAAACACCCGCCCCCCTGTCTGATCTCCATTTCTTCTTGTATACTATTCATCCCTTGTCACGATTAACTATCTCAATCTTTACTTCAAGTTTCAGTCTATGCGTATCAATGGCTGTCCATTTTCATCTTTGCAAATGTCACTGCTAGGAATGAAGGGGATGAAATACATTTGGCCAGGGGGTGGAGAATATTATGATTATTACCCCCAAAGAGAAAAGAAATCTATCTAAAATAAACTACAGTACATTTAATTACATTGATACAGCAGTAATCTTTCATCTGACGAAAACGAAATGTGTTGTATCCTTCAATATTTATGACTAGAAAATAGTTAATAGCATATTCTCATATAATCATCATCTCCCACGCCTATTGACGCAAAGGGCCTCGAATACATTTAATGATTCATCTCTATCCTGGCTTTTAATTAAATACTTCATTTCCTAATT